>NC_049218.1:17716087-18016087 GCF_013347855.1 Anguilla anguilla | reverse complement strand
GCCCAGACACAGCGAAGCAAAAAGACAAGCCGACAGGGCTTATTCAAGAACTAGAGTTAACCTTGGAATTGCTTTTCCAGAAGTCAGCTGAAGTTTGACAAGCAGATAAAAAGAAATGCAGAGCTGGCTCGTTTTCTCTTGGACCTGTGAGTAACCTCCAGCTATCCAGCTCAGGTTGCCAGACATCCAGTTTTTGACCGGAATGCCTGGTTGTATGTGTCCGGTTCATGGTCTCAACCGAACATTGTTATGCCTGGTCCGAGTAACTGATGGAAGAAATTTACCAGTAGTTTCTAATGAATTCACAAGTAAGCAGCTCGGTTGGGTAGTCGAGGGTGAGTGGGTCAGGTTGAGGATGGAGGAAGAGACTTCTATTGATTTTAAACGCAGGCTAAAACATCCTGCATAGTATGCCTTTAAGGGTCACACTTCACCACATTATCAGTCTCTGATTTGACTGAGCATTGTATGTGTGTATGTGTGTGTGTGTCTATGCATGCAAGCGTGTTTCATATGTCTCATTTTTCTTATCTGAACCCATCTTTAGAGCCCTGCGATTAACTTCAGATGGATTTCGATTTATTTCTCCAATATTTCAAAATCACATCATAAGCTGTACCGAGCAACAGAACAGATATCAGAGTGCCAACACGAGCCAGTGGCATGTCTCTCTGAACAACAGAGCAACAGTAAAATGTCTCCTCAGCAATCACAATTACGCGATAAATTCAGTTTGTTCTCACAGGGCCTGGTACAGCTTTTTAAAACAGAAAAAAACTGATATTGTGTTTGGAAAAAGTTTAATTAATTATTACTGTGGGCTCATCACCAGGGAGCTCATTAGCATAAGATGCTGCGCTGTGGGTGGGCATCCTCCTGGACCACTCAGACGAAACATTTCCCCGGAGAATATTTTAACAGATAAGTGAATTATGAGAAATGAGTTCATTCTATATGCACCAGGCATGCCAGCTCTGGCAAAACAAATGAGCAGCTTCAGGAATGTGTTAATCGTTAATAGGAATACGTTATATACGGTCCAGTGAGCATATTTCTTGTTTATATCGATTTGCATTACAATGCCTAAAAAAAAAAGAAGATTATATAGCCATTTGAGAGAAATACGTAGGATATATTTATGGATCTTTTTAAAGCCACTTTCGTGTTTGGGGGCTCCGAGCGGTGTCTGTTGAAGTCTGTATATATCGACTTTCACCGCAGCATTTATCGACTTGGTCAGGCAGTAAAGACGGGGTCCCACTGCAACCGTAGGCTTTGATTGTGCCACGCGGGCAGGTTATCTCTTCCCACACAAATCAAAGCAGATCACACAAAAAAGAACAAGGGAGCGCATGCTGCATTTCTGCGACAACATGTCACATCTATTGAGAGAGAGAGAGAGAGAGGAGGAGAGATGGAAAGACGGAGAAAGAAAAAGAAAGACAGAGCCAAAGAGCCGAATGGACACGTCCTCTTCTTTGCGAATGGCAGCATGCTGCCAGTGTTACCATGGCATGCGGCACCCTAGCTGTAGTGGGGGGGGGTCTTCCAGAAAGACGGCTGTTATTTAAAGGACTTTTCATCTGTAAATCAGTAATTGAGGCTCCCCAGTCCCCCGTCTATCTGCTGAAGCGAATCATTTTCCTTATCTGCACGACCTTCCAGCAGACACAGCAAGTAGGAATACAGCAAGGGGCCACTGAGGCTATGGAAGGACAGAGGGCCCTCCCTCAGTCTCTAAAACCCACCCCTTCTCTTTCTCCAAATCACTACCTTTTACTCCTAAGTCTCTAAATTCCACTCCTTCCTCTCTCAAAGTCTCCAAATCCCACCCCTTCTCTTCCTCAATGCCTCCAAATCACAACCTATTACTCCTAGAAGTCTCTAAATCCCACCCCTTCCTTTCTCAAAGTCTCCAAATCCCACCCCTTCCTTTCTCAAAGTCTCCAAATCCCACCCCTTTGTTCCTCAGTCTCCAAATCCCACCTCTTTCCTTCCTCAAAGTCGAAAAATCTCACCCCCTTCCTTCCGCAAAGTCTGCAAATACCGCCCCACCTCCCTTGTAGTCCATTAACCTTCCCGTGTCCCACCCCCTCACCCAGTCCCCTGTCCCGTCTCCAGACTTCCCCTCCCTAATCCCCTTTAGAGTCACAGATAACCGCTGCTGAACCGAGTCTGAAGTGCAAACAGGCTCCGCAGATCAATTTCCCCCGGGAGCTTCCCCATGGCTGACACAAAGGGTCCGGACGCGCACACATCTCTATCGGCCAATTGATGAATTCATTAGCGCAGAGACTGCTCCTCGCCGGCCTCTCCTGCTCCTGCCACCCCTGTGCCGCTGTGAATTACTCCCGGCTTAACGAGGAGACCCTGACGAGCGGGACGGAGGCGCGAGCCCGCCCAGCTCACAAGCCTCCATATGCAATTCAGTCTTGCCCTTGAGATAGCGAGAGAGAGAAAGTGTGTGTGTGTGTGTGTGTGTGTGTGTAAGTGGAGAGGCAGGGGGAAAACTTGAGAAAAGGTTTGGAGAGGGTTGGACCTCCTGGGACTCTGCTAGGACACTCGTTTCATCATTATTTTCCCACCGTAAAGGCTAAATCCGTGAGGGTATTCTGGTGACAGAGCAGCTCTGGAGGGGGGGGGGGCGGATTAGAGGGCAGGAGAGGGAGTGAGAGATGGGAGCAGTGTCTGTCAAGGACAGTGTCCCTGTCTGTCGCGGGCAGTCTGTGTCTGAGTCCTGTCTAAGACGAGAGGACAGCGAGTCAGCCAGTCTGAGGACGGAGTCTTTCATGCACAGGGGGGTGGGGAGGGTTCATAATCATATCTGAAGTTAAAGCCAGAGGCTGCAGGATAGTATACAGGTGAACCAGGCTCTCCTTGCGTGGAGGGTTGGGGGAGGGGGGGGGCTTCACAGAGGAGGTGGATGATTGGGAGGTGATGAAGAGGAGAGGCAGGGGGTTAGGGGCGATGGAGGATGGTTAGAGTGGGGGGGGGGGGGTGGACACAATGAAGGCAAATTGCTTTTCTTTTTTCTCATAGTTGTCGTAACAGGACATAAGAGGAAGAGAGATGTTTATGTAGTTTTTAAATGGTTCTCCCCCCCATGTTTTGCCCCCAAGACATACACAAGCTGCAACGCTCAACCTGTCGTAAAAACAAATGTTTCATGCGCGTGAGAGTGCACGTGTGCGTTTACCACTGTTAGTTTAACACGTGTTAGCGAGTTTTTGCGGGCATGCATTTGTGTTATTTTGCATACATGTGAATTAATGCATGTGGCCAGAGAAACACATTTCTTATGTATAAATGTCCGCCCAACGTGGTCTTCAAGTTGAAAACATCATTCTTCCACCAGGAGTGCGACGAAGATGGGAGGAAGAGAGATAAATGACAACCCAAGGGAGAGAAAGTGATGATAAGCTGTAGATGAAGAGGAGCTGGCAGAAGAGAAACCATATTTAATTTTTATGTGAGAATTATTCGCGGGCGCTGCAGAAACACTCCAACTCCATATTAAAACAAATCATTCGCCATAGCCACCGGACATACTCATTTCAGCATCAGCTGCTTAAAGAGGCTATCACAACACTTGCTATCGTGACATTTTGAGTGGCTACCTCACGAGAATACATTAGCATGGCATATCGCATTTCCACACCTTTGGGGGGGGGGGGGGGGGGGGGGGGTAGCTGTGAGCATAACTAAGCTAGGGATTGGCTGTGGAGGAGCTTCTTAAATCATGTGAAGAGAATAAGGCTTTGCAGAACCAAAATGGAGGGAGTTATCATGGGGTATCACTCGTTCACTGATTTAAACCAATCATTTTGGTTTCCTGTGGAGGGGAAAAAACGTTTTGATTGGTTCAAATTAGTCAATATCTTTCCACCTATTTCAGGGAAACTTAGACCCCATCACTGCTTCTAATTTTGCCATTTATGTAATTTTACTGAAAGGGCCTCAATAGGAATGGCTCCTTAAACCTTCTCAGAAACGCTAAACTTGAGAGAAGGAATGATTCCGCCAAATGGCCAATCGGCACAGATCTGCTTCCTTGCCCAGCGGAGTGGATTCATGCTGGGACATCCAAGGCAGCGGCGTCCCTGATTTCTGCGGCTGTTAGCAGAGAGGTATCTCAAACCGCCCCCCCCTCCACCCCCTTGTTAATGGACTTTTTCACTTTTACTGCTCGACTGTGCTCACACAATGTAGTTCTCTCTTTCGTTAAATAATTCACAAAGCTGGAAAGGCCCTAGGTGAGCCCACGTTGCCTGCTGGAATTTTCTCTCTCTCTCACTTGGTCTCTACCTCCCTCCCTCTGTGTTCTCCCCCACTTAAAATCTTAATAAAGCTCTTTGTTCATTATCAAAAACCTTGTCTTCGACAGTACGCTAGAGCAAAAGACATTTAAGTTTATGCGTCATTATATTCAGATGCTATTTACCAAACCAGCTACCTCGGATCAATTAAGATAATCAGGACATGTATTTTAATGAACACATTTTCTTTTGCTGTGCAACCCTGGGGTCCCACGGTCTCAAAACAATTGTTACTGAACCAGACTTTATCTCTGTTGTACACTGTTTATGTAAAACTGTACATGTTATTTTTAAAATTTGAACCAAACCTGCTGCTAGGATTTAAGCAGCCAAATTAAACATTTGATGCTAAATGCTTTCTATACACAAGTCAGCAGTGTTGCATAGTGTTAAGGGAACTGGATATATAATTTTGCTGTTTCAGGTTCAAATCCAAGGTGGGCCACTATATGAGGCAATATTAATATAGCAACAATGGCTCTTTCAACATCTCAGGCATTGCCAGTGCATTGCAGGATTGAGTCTGGGCTGTGTCTTAACTAAGACACCAGTTGGCTCTTGGCCCACCAGAATAGGGTAGGCTTGAGTTGGCTAATTTTCCTTACGTTAGCAGTGAAGCAACCACTGTCTACTTATGCTACTTTTAGCAGAGACAGGCTATTTGGCTAGATGTGGCCCTGTTCCCACAGGCGCTAGCTCTCCTGTATCCCACTGTGTGGCTGGTATGCAGTTATATAGCTGCAGGTCCTCCTGTAGCTCCCGGCGTGGGTGTTAAAAATCTGTTTTGTAAGACACTTTTAAAAAGGACATGTGCCAAGGACAGAAAATACTAATATAAGAAGAATCAAATACCTTGTATAACAACAAAAGGTTGCAGCCTCCAGCAAGAAAAGGAATAAGTTGTAGAAAGGAGGAGTAGACATGAATTAGTGTGAGTATTACAGACGCATGAACAGGGAATGAGTTTCATGATGCACTTTGACAGAATGTACATACAGATCAGAGCTCAAACCGTCTTAATACACCAGCCCCAAACCATTCCACTCTCAACATCTAACATGTATTCCCTGATCATGCAGTAGCAGAGTTCATGAAAGTGACATGATTTCATGATTTGATTTTTGCACAGCTCGAACACGTGCGGTTTCCAGAAGACATTTTTGAACCCAGACTGATATTTTTAACCATTAACCTGATGGCAGGCAGAATCTGCACAAATATTCTTCCATTCTCTGGAAAGTATGAGTGACTAATTTGCATATACACACAAACTCACACCCACCATACACCCCCACCCCTCCCCTGCTGTCACTCTGCCCCTCCTACGGACAGGAAGTCAGGACCGGACACCAACCGATGCAGAGAGACACGAGGCCTGCGCTCCGGGCCCGAGGCTCTGGGAGGGAGCCCCTCTGTGCTCCGGCCCGCTCGGGCTGTAAACAGACGCCAGCCGCAGCGCTCGTGGGTCTGGGGGGCTTCACTGCAGATTCGGGGGGGTGAGTATTTCTGGCCAGACTCTCGGGGGTGGATGGTTTGGATGGGGCTGGTGGGTAAATGGATTTTTCATTGACCAGTTAGGCAGCACGTCAAACCCAACTGGACGGTTCGTTAATTTCCCTCAATCAGCAGAACGGGGCCCAGCACATGCTGTGGTGTAATAAATAGTCATATTAAATGCACCCCGCAAACAGACCAGGTCAGAATTGCATCCTCATTTTTCCAGTAATGGACTCCTTAACTAGCATCAAGGCATTATGTGAAGACAAACAGGAAGAGATTAATAAGGATCTGCCTTTAGGTGTCAAAGTCGTTAGAGGTCACAAGAAATAAGGAGGGGAGAGGGAACAGGTGAAAGAGGAAGGAGGAGACAGAGAGAGAGAGAAATGGAGAAAGTGGCAAACCACTGGACCAACAGACACGCACATCTTTCGCTGGCTCCAGAAGGTAATGTAATCTTTCTACACAGCATCGCCAGCAGCCCTGCCTACATCTGAATTTCGCTTAAAGTGTCACTCCCAATCCATGCTCTAATCGCAGGCCCCTGTAATGTGCATCGACAGGCCACAGTTTGAGAGAGAGGAGAGTGTTAATGCCACAAACAGGATAAGTGAAATGAATCTGCCGCTGACACTTGGACTCGCCACCCAATTCCCTTTTATTCCAATGCATCAGAATTAAGTTTTTATCTGAACTGACATCCAGCTGCATTGCTGTTATAAATATGAATGTCTCAACAGCTGAAAATCTCCAAACGCAGCAAAGCTCAGATTTAGACCAATTTTAATTCAAAAACTATAAAAAAAATTTTTTTAAAAACTGAGCAGACTAGTACATGCCAAAAGTGTTTTTAAAACTGTTCAGGTCGATAACACACACACACACACACGCACGCACACATGGCTCTCTACAATTAAAATCGTTGCAACACTATCCAGAGGCTTTCAAGACCCCAGCGAAGCCCATACATCAGATTGGACAGAGGAAAGAGGATTTAGTCCAGGTTTCCTGCACTTTCATTTTTTCCCAGTGAGCTGATCATCACGCCTTTAAAAACACCTGTAATGCCCCTGCCTTTCAGAGCCTGAAAAATGCATGGGGATGCGCTTTTCTGCTCTCCGCCTGTGAGCATTCAGACAGAGCGCAAAGAGTACTAAGAGCCACACGCTCGTGCCTCCCGTCCGTCCCCGACCGCACACCACCTCCACTACATCTGAACTCCTCACACATTTATAGCTTTCTGCCCTCCTGCATACCTCTGCTTTTAAGGCAGCTCGTTTCAGGAATAATCAATTTCTTCTCATAAGGCAGGCCAGCCAGAGAGATGCGCGCAGCGGCTGCAGTGGTACTTTGGAGAAATCCCGTTCCCTTTTCCTCGGAAGTGTCTGTGAATTTTCAGTCCGTCTCGCAAATTAATGGAAAACTGGCCTCGGGCTGTCATCCACAAAGGCAGGCGCGCGTGCGCACACACACACACAAATCTGTACATGTGTATTCACACACACACACAAACAGAAGCGCACGCACACGTGCAGAGACAAGCACCACATACTACAAACACACAGGACATCCATGTTTGATTTCAGTCGTTTCTATTTTTCAACATTAAACTGTTTCAGTATATCATTGCTCACATTTTCTTTCTTCCAATTATAAATGGTTTGAACCATTTAAGAACCACTCATCTGCAGGAAAAAAATAAAGCATTTTCTTTGGATATTGACCTAAACTGGCACAAACCTTTGGGTGCAGGTCCCCCCCTCCCCCACCCCCACAAACAGAGGCACACGCTGACAGGGTCTGTTTCTGCACAGCCCAGTAATAATTCAATTAAAGACCCTTCCACTCTGAAGACGCATGCGACAACACCTACGATCGTGAATACCATTACACAATGTGCTGAAACCAAGTCAATGGGCGAGTCTAATGAACTCCATTAGCCCTCTGCTTTGGAGGACAGCTCTTCCCAGGATCTGCGAGGAGCAGGCCGGGGTGTGGGGGCAGGGAGCCGGCAGCACGTTTGCACCGGAGCCCAGCTCTGGAGCAGCCAGGACTCCGTAATTACAGCTTACCACAGCTGGCACTCAGATAAATAAATAGGGAACCTATTAATTCTGACATATCTTTGCTCTCACATTTGAGCGTCAATTGAAAATGACTCCCTCTGTTTTTATGAGATTAAGAGATCGGGATTCCTCTCAGCCATTCGCCACAAACGAGAAAGTGTAAATAACTAAAAAACCTTCCAATACAGCGTATGTGTGCCTGAGTGTGTGTGTGTGTGTGTGTGTGTGTGTGTGTGTCTGCTCCAAAATTAAATTACAAGCAATTATTTGCCTTCATCATTTATGTCTCCTTAGTGAACCATAAGATATATTACACACTAATTAGAATGGGTTTTTTGGTTTATGGTGTAATTACTGAGAGCTTTATAGCATAAGGATAAAAGAGTATTTGTTCATTTAATGCGTAAAAAAAACTTACCAAGTCATAGCCAATAAACAGTGCAGTTCGCCAGAGTCAGAAAGTGTCATGCTATGCAACCACCATATGCAAACGTGTACACACCCTCACACGCACTCGCACCCACGCACACTCGCACCCACACACACTAGCACCCGCACCCACGCACACTCGCACCCACACACACTAGCACCCACGCACACTCGCACCCACGCACACTCGCACCCACACACACTAGCACCCGCACCCACGCGCACTCGCACCCACACACACCCACACAAACTCGCACACGCACCCACGCACCCACACCCACACAAACTCGCACCCGCACCCACGCACACTCGCACCCGCACCCACGCACACCCGCACCCACGCACACTCGCACCCGCACCCACGCACACCCGCACCAACACACACACTCGCACCCGCACCCACGCACACTCGCACCTACGCACACTCGCACCCACCCACACCCGCACCCACGCACACTAGCACCCGCACCCGCACCCACGCACACTCGAGACAGGGGTCTCATCAGGAAATCAAATCTGCTTGGGTAGGTATGAACTGATCTGAGAATCACTTCCTTCAGACTTATAAAAAAAAATTTAAACTGTTGTCATGGCAATGCAGCGATACAGGAAAGGTCACTCTGACCCCCTTGGAGGCCTGTGTGAGAGAATCAGATTTCCAGTGTGCTGGAGAGCTTGAGGGCTCTGGAATCAAACCCAAAATAGGACCTCACCTGGACAACTACACTGGCACCCATAAAGCAAACCTCACTGAAGACACAAGATTATCCCGTGAGTATGATGGAAAATTTAAAACGCAAACGCACCTTAAGGAAGCGCATCCTATTTATACAGGTCAGGCATCACACAAAAAGCAGGCAAAGACCAATAAAAGCAATCAGTGTGTCAGAATCAGAGGCATAAAGATCTCCCCCCCAGTAAAGGCACATGTGGTTTCTGTGTCAGTCCTCCTCCTGATACAGCAGCCCCTGCACAGAGCCCCAAATCCTCCACGGGCCTATCATTTTCCCATCTTCTGCGTTTAGGGACTTTAATTAAAAGGAGCTACAAAATCACAGATGGCGAGAAACACGCAAGCTGCAAAGCAATTAAGACATTTCCTCTCCATGTTCAGAAGTATTAACGAGCTTGCAATTCAAGGCCCCCATATCTGTGAGGAACTGTTCGGATGGCCTGGGTGCATAGCAGAGCTGATCTTTGAAAGATCTGTAGCTATTTCTGCGAGAGAACGTGGCCCAGAGACTAGCATCTCAGACCCTGAGGCTTAACATCTCTGAAATTAGGCTGTGTACGCGCGGGCGGGCGGGCGTGCGTGTGTGCGTGCGTGCGGGCACGCGTGCCCTTGGAAAGGCTTTTTTAATGAAAGAAAAACTGAAAGCAGATAAATAAAGACGGTGATGAAATGCAAGAATGCAAAAGTAATGCTGAAGGCGAGGGAGAGAGAGAGAGAGAGAGAGAGAGAGAGAGAGAGAGAAAGCCAGAGAGCAGGAAGTGAAGCGAGAACGTGTAGGAGACAGAGAGAGACAGAGTGAGGTGGGGAGTGCAGCAAACTCGGCGGAAGCGAGATGTGGGGGGGGGGGGGGGGGGGACCATGAATCTGTGCCGTTTCAGGGAGGCGTTTTCAGGAGACGCAGCCTGCTGGGGAAACCCCGAAAGCCAGCACGGGGGCAGAAAACCCACAGGGCATTTCATTCCACACTACCCCACCTCTTTTCGGCAACCAGGGTGCGCAGAACCACCATTGTGGCTCAGAGCGACGCAGCTCACAACTAGGCCAGTAAGGCTGCTTTGCTCTTGATGAGAATCGTTAGGAGACAATCTGCACATGACCCCGGAGAGGGGGGACGGGCGGGAATGGGAGCAGAGTGGAGGCGCAGGGCGGTTCATTAAGCACGGACTGAAGAAGCCCGGCGCGATGTGCAGCACTATGACCGCGGGTCAACCACAACGCAGAAAAGAAAAAGGAAATAAAATACAGAACCTAAAATTATAACCCAGAGTGAAGTTTCAGCAATGACTACTAAGGAAATACTCATTAAAAAAACACTCAAACATTTGAAAGCATTTCTTCTGTCCATGTCATGAAGCCACTTTTGGACTATTTTATTTCTATTTAATTCCATTTCATAAATTACATTTATGAGACATCCAGATTAAATACCTTGTTTAGTTTAAACTTCCATAGCAATATCATCTTCATAATGTATTACATGTTTATATTGTATATTTACTACTTATCTTAAATTGATTTGTGATATAATTACATCCTGGTTTAGATCTCATTACTCCAAATTGCAGTGTCCTAATTTAGCCTGCAGTGGCGGTGCTCTGCCACAGGATGGTGATTTCAGGGGGTTGTGGAATAAAAAAATGTTTGGGAACCTCAGTCATAAAGAATGGGAGTTACAAAAAATAAAAATGAATAAGTAAATAAATAAATACACTGAGGAAACTAACCGAGACACAGAGACCCATCTGCCCGATGGGTGACTCAACAAACACCCCCAAAACTCCTTGGTCCTCACTTGGACAGAAAAGAAAACAACTCCCTGACTTAAGTGCTGGTCTCTCTCTGTATCCTCAAGTTTTTCTGTCAGTCAGTCTCCCCAAATCTGTCAGTCTGTCTCCCCAGGTCTGTCTGCCTCAGTCTCTCCCACTCGCTCTGACTGTGCGAATCTCTCTCCCATCCTGCATGTATCACCCTGTCCCTTCCAGGAGACACGAGGGAGCCCTCAGGCCCCCACTGCGCTTGGAAGCGGACTGGGCCCCTGTCTCCATGCAGGCCCACCTGTTCCACCGGGCCGCAGGAGGTAAAAACACTAAACGCACTCAGGAAAAAAACTTCTGACCATTTCACTTTTAACATGCTCCTGTAATCGAAGGGGATCCGCGGCCTGTCAGATATGAAGTGGATGTGGACGTGACCTCAAACTTGAATTGCACCCCTGCTTCAGCTCAACTTGGCCCTGCGAGCTGCACCAGCGCTCTCCTCTTCAGCAGGCCCGACAAAACCCCACTAATGGGGCCGTTTGAGTGATGCTCGATTTGCGATTGCGGATTCAGAGCAGTTTCCATGCATTACCGTAGCCCACATCTGTCCTGCGCAGAGCTCCAATCTCCATAATGAGGGTAACAGAGTGCTCTCAAAACACAAGCACCTCCACCGCATGGAACGCAGCAGCTGTGGGGTTTCAGAGAGGCAATTTCTCTGCCCGGCGGTGGAAGAAGTGGCTGCGTCAACATGCAAGCCCCATCACCGCGGGTACCGGAGACGACAGGGCAGCGTAAAATGGGTCACACCGGTAAGGCTTTGGCACCAAGTTCTTTCGGGTTGACCTGGTCTTCTACCTTCTGCCTCCTGGCCAGAAATAACAGTCTGCAGATCCAGCCTGGGGCCTTGAGGGTGATAGTTATGTTCAGTTTCTTATAATTATCATAATTAAACTCTGGGCTCCATGATGCAATATGAGGCCATTTTGAGTAAGCGTGGCAGGAGGACGAGACATTAAATATTTTAATCGTGGGTCTGCACAAGCTTGATTAGACAACGGAAGGGAAATCAAGAGCCGGCAGCCAGCGATGAAAGAGACAGAGCCTCCTTTTAATCATCTCGGACGCCGAAAGCCACGGGTCGTTCTTTCTGTAGGACCCTCCCACGGCCAGCACTGGTACAGGAAGCCACGCCCCCCTCGCGGACGTGCGTCCGGGACGAGGCGGTTAACCGTCGGCAGAGGTTGGAAATGATGGCGATTTGTTGGACTGTCGCTTCCAGCTGAATGCAGACATCTACACACGCGGTATGGTCTGTTCCAGAGCTGCACAGAATTCTGGGTACTCTATCCTCTCTGCATGCCTTTTTACATCAGCGTCGGAATACCGCAGCAGGCATCCAGCCATTCCCCATCTCACAGAGGGAATCGGTACACTTCATCTCCAGGCCCCTTCACAATGAAACAATGCCAGACCTTCCCATCACCCTACACATAAATACAGGAATTCAGGGACTGTAGATGAAAATTAGCCATTACTCTCAGTAGAATCTCTGTATTAAACACCTTGTGTTTATATCACAGGAAATTAAATTATATCATCTATCTAGCAAGCAATCCAACTCTGTATTTTGTCTGATTTTTATTGTTACAATGCCAGCTTCACTTTTGAGGTATTTCCCTGATGGATATTTTTGTTTTTATTTGTGAACATAGTCAATTATCAAACTGCTTGAAGACCTCAGTGACCCCCATCTATCAGCCATAATGGTATTTCCCTTATAATCCCAGAACCTTGATGGCAGCCTGTACCATTTAATATGCAGATAATGGGCAGGAACCTGAAAGTTGTAAAGGAAAAGGCAATGGACAGCACACCCCACTAAAACGTAACATGCATGTGCTGTTGAAAAGCAGTATGTTTACCGGGGTCATTAGGATTATTTCAATTACTGAGACAGTCATTTCACATTCAGTTTATTGACTGGATGGATACACAGCTTGTGACCAGCTGTCACTATTTACTGCAGTAAACGTCGGACTGTGTGCATGCGTGTGTGTGTGTGTGTGTGTGTGTGTGTGCGTGCGCATTTGTGTGCGTGTGTGCCTGTGGGTGAAACGTGATGAATGCGTACGTGGGGTACAAAATTGCACTTCCTGCTCTGTCCACTGAGGGGCAGAGTTGAGACAGGCTGTAGGATGGGAGGGACCTCTGAACTGGATGTAGATCAGTCACTGGCTGTATGAATAAGGAACCAGGCTCCTTTATCATACCCTTTCAATTTGTGTTGTTACATGACAGCAACATAATTATAATCCTAAAATGTCAGAGTAACATTATGATGCGTTAGTTCACCTGGCATTCTAACTACATCTGGAGGGCATCTGTCAAGGTAATAATATTTGCTCGTATTGTTTTTGTTGTGGCTGTCATGTGCTGGTAAACCAAGAAAAACATTTTTAGTTAAAAAAAGAAAAGAAAAAAAATAAGCAGGACTACAATTTATTCACAAATACAAAACAAACAGAGGCGTACACGAGAAACGCCAATTTAGCTTGATTACTGGAGTGGAAAAATTCTAAAAAGTCGATGCCAGCACGACTACAGCAGCAATCCTGAACAAGGCCTGTGAAACGATGCCAGATCGACAGTAATTGCAGGGCCTTTTCATAACGTAGCGCCAGAGAGAGAGAGTCCCCTACGAGAGCAGTGGCAGGGTTTAAACAGGGCTAGTTAGAGCGCTGGCGAGCAAAGGCATGGGAACGACAGTTCTCTCTTTCTCCATCCCAACCAATCCTCCAAGGAGATCTTCAGCAGCGCTGCCAGCCTCCCAAAGACGTCCAATACAATCTCATTAGCTCCATCACTTCACTGCAAGCCTGGCCAATCGACTGAGGAGCACACAGCCCTTTCACTTCTGGTCAGGCCGGCTAATTGAGCCCAGAGCCTGTGTCAGTTTTAACCCATATCTGGAAAAGGGAGGCAAGAGCAGCCATAGTTCTTCGAAAGCCACAGCGGTTCGATCTAAACAGCCACTTCACACCAGCCTGGTTAATCAATGAGTGAACATGGATCTGACCCTCTCTAGCCTACATAAGAGAACCCATAGTGAGCCAAACAGTGTGCAAGCTTAACATAAAGCCAGAGGGCACAAATATAGAAGCACAACACCTTTACCTCAATATCAGGGGACTGAAAGGCACCCTCTGTGTATCCAGGATGTCTATGTGACATTTGTCAGTCGGGAAGAGCATAGAGAGATTTAAGGTGACAGGGACCCAAGGTCTCTGCGTATATCACCCCAAAGACACCTGACACATTGACTGGGTCACCATTTACACACCCACACTGCCATATCTACACTCATCCACACACACACACACACACAGCTGTCAGTCATTTTAGACAACAAATGAAAATGCACATTCCAGTGACAGCTTTACCTCGGCTCTCTCAGTCAAATGTTCTGTACTATAGCAAACCCTGGAAGCCTTGAGGGATTTTAATTGAAAATATCCACCAGGCTAGAATCAAGGCCCTTGCACTAAAGCCCCTGGGCAATAAGCACTAAATGTGGACAGTGCTAATGATTCAATACATCTCATACATCTCCTGTACATGAGCAAAGTCAAAAGGAACATAACATATAGTTCAATTCATAATTCCAGCAGACCAGCTGGCCTGTCTCTATGATTTAAATGATAATGAATTAGACCGTACATTGTGCACTCAACATAGTATAAAAAATTTAAAATCAGGGGTGGGGGAGGGTGGGGTGGGTGTACATGAATAAATAACTGAGTTTTCAAATAAATGTGCTGTGAATTTAAGCGGTGTAATCTCATACTCAGGTGTTCAGGCGTTCAGTAGGAATTTGACTTGTCTTTCCTCCAATCATAGCCCATCTCTCTTCCCTAAGCCTAGTACTTCTGGTTAACCCTTACCTTGCCAGGCTGGCCCAACAGTGATGCGCTGGTGTTAGCCATACTGCATTTGAAATTCAGCAGGGAGCCCACGGGTTTCTCCGGTTCCCCGGGGCGCACTGGGTCCCCCTCAGGTGTGAGGGGCGCCCTTTGGACTGCCGTGCAGGACAGTCCGGTGAAACTGGACGGCTTTATCATAAAGGCCTCCAGAGCGATGTTGGGCGAAACCTGCAAAGGCCAGCAGGAGACAGCATCACGCACGGCATTTCGCAAAAGTAAAGACATAACAGGTGAAAGAAAGAATAAGATTAACAGAGGTCAATAGTTCATTAACAAACAAGTTGCGACCTCCCCACCCCCCCTTCCAATTTTCCTGTGTGCATTGAGATTGGACTCAGTGGGCTGGGCCCCTCCCCCTCTTTCTCTCTCGCCTTCCAACAGACGAAAAAAAGTCTCTCCTCTCAATGACCCATTTTGTTTTGCGCTAATTGCTGGCTGAACAAACATTGCTCGCCATTGTTCGGGGTCGCAGGAGAACGAAAGAGAAAGCTGCCCTTCACTGATTAATACAATGACACGACAAAACAAACCACAGGACAGAACTCACATTCAGATCTGAGAATACAGCAGGGGGAGAGAGACACTCTCATGCCAAGCTAAACTTGATGAAAGGACTTGAAGGGTTTTCGAGACTTTTTTATTTCAGAGATTTTCGTCCCTCTCTCATGGCCATTGATGGAGTTAGATTAAAGAGACACACAGGACTGTACTGTGTGTGTACTGAGGGTAACCAAGCACTTTCACAGGGCTCCTTTCTAAAGCATAATTTCTTGGGAAGTCAGCATGCTTGTCACGCTCCAATGAGATGAACAGAGGACAAGCCTGTAGATGTGCATGTTAAATGACAGGGAGGACGATATGTCTTTCTTTAATACATTTTTTAAGAAACAGCACTTTGGTAATATGAATAGTGCTTCACAAATAAAATGTGGTTTTGCTGCTAGTCTTACCCCAAGACTTTGTCCTAGTCCTTTTCCTAGTCTCAATCACTTTCTTTTCTTCTTATTCACCCACCTCCCCACCTCAACAAATTACTGTCATCTTCCTCATCATCATCATCACCAGTAGCAGTAGCCACTGCAGTAAGAGTATGTAAGGGGGCTGGAGAGTACGGTACCTTGGATATGACCTGAGTGTGGCTGGTGAGGGCCAGGTCTGCGATGCGCTCCACACACTGCACCATGCGTGTGCAGGCCCTGGCCTCGTTCTGCGCCATCCACAGCACGTGCTCCTCCACCTGCATCATGTTGCTGGCGATGTCCGACACGTAGTCCCCCAGCTGCAGAGCCCAAACAGACCATCGCTGAAACACACTGTAGTTCCTGAAGGCCAAACGTCCCACCCTCTACCGCCCCCTCCCCCCCGCCCCTCTCTCTCTCCCTCGAGTGTAATTATACAGGGGACAATCACCATCTCGGCTTTTTACATTAAGATTTAATTTAGATATGCTCTCCAACACCAAGTAATTACTTCCTTCAGAGGATGGGTAAAATATTTACATCAATGTCACTTTTTTTTTCTCTGCGAGATATGAAGCTGCTCCAAATAAAAGTGTGAAATGCCACTCTGAGCTCCTTGATATCGAAGGAGACTCAGCGAGCACATGCTCATCTAAACACATTCTTTCGCCCAACACAGAATGGAACGAATCAAAATTAAATGCATGTACACACATGTACATCAGTTATATTATGCAATCATTTTTGCTTATTCTTTTGTAGATTTTTTGTTATAGTTAGTGTCAGTCTGTCCCCCCATACCATTTTTTCCTGATTTTATATATGGTGTGTGTATATATATATTGTATGTACAATGCCTTGTATAATTGTGTTATTTTTATTGTATATATTTTCCATTGCCTTATTTTTTCCTGTTTTCCATTTCTTTTAGTTTGCAAATGCTTTTCTGTGAAGCACTTCGGGCTGAAAACCATTGTATGAAAAGTGCTATATAAATAAAGTGATTATTATTATATTATTATTATTATATATGTATGTATGTATATATGTATATACAGTGTGTATATATATATATATATATAGACAGACACACACACACTTTTTTATGCAGAGAACCATCATAAAAATAAAGAGGCAAATTGGCTGAACAGCCTCTTGTAGCCTCTAATGTAGTTTTCCCCACAAAATTTGACCTTTTCTTGGCCTTTGCTTGTACTGAATAAAAATATTTTAAAGTATCTTATGAAAAGAGCTTAATCCTTCCCTCCAGTACCTCTTTACTATGGAAAAACACAAACTTTTATCTCCTAAGTCATGTGTCCAAAGCAAACAGAATTGTGCTAGGTTAAGGGTTCCCCACGTCCAGCTCGTAATCCTGTGGATTTATCCTCCACAAACTCGAAGCTGGTGGAGAACATTTGGTTCTCAGAACTCCGTCTTTAGAATTCTAAAAACATCTGATGGACAGAGCAATAAAACAATGCCAAACCAAAAATAATAGCTGACAATATGAGCAGTTTCTCCAAAATTGCACGTTAGCCGACTGCTGCTCAGAAGGACGTTTTTGTGAAAAGCGCTCTTTTCACAGAGCCAGTGATGCCAAAGGGAGCAGGGCAAAGTCCTCCCTCTAATTTTACGCTAATTTCTGTCATCTGTCAGGCACTGGTGTGCAAGGCTACAGAAACAAGAAATGGGGAGTGTGCATCTGAAGTACACTGTAATATACTGTACATCTAGTACTGAATAGTACACTGTAATAGACTGCATATCTTGTCCTGAATAGTATGCCGTAATATACAGTACATCTTGTACTGAATAGTATACCATAATATATTGTACATCTTGGACTGAATAGTACACTGTAATGGACGGCATATCTTGTACTGAAGAGTATACCGTAATATACTGCACATCTTGTACTGAATAGTACACCCTAATATACCGTACATCTTGTATCCGGTCCACAAAGCGCATGAGTCTCTCCATGATATGAGTCACAAAGATGACGTCCATCTTATCGTCAAAGAGCGCCGCCCTGGTGGTGAAGGCGGAGAGCTGCTGCGCTAGCGCCTGTGCATTGGTGGTGTTGATCGCCATCTGAGAGGGAAGGAGAGGAGATGTCTGGCTTTACCAGGGCCACAGTCCACATTACCCAGGCAGGTGCTGTAAAATTAGTCTCCTGAGAATACAGAGCCATCTCCTGTGGGGGGTATCTTGTATGAGAGAATACCTGTATGAGAGCACCTGTATCAGAGTGTACCTGTATGAGAAAGTATCTGTATGAGAGCATTTGTATCAGAGAGTACCTGCATGAGAGAGAATCTGTATCACAGGCTACCTGTATGACAGAGTACCAGTATCAGAGAATGCCTGTATGAGCGTACATCTGTATGAGAGAGCACATCTATCAGAGCATACCTCTATGAAGGAGTACCTGTATCAGAGTACCTCCATGAAAGAGTACCTGTATAAGAGTACCTGTGAGAATGACTCAGGCCAGGCTTACCTGACTGAGCTGGTAGAGGACGCGGGTGAACTCGTTGGCGTAGGCACACTGGGTGTAGTCCTCCTCCGCCCAGCGCCCCGCCCGGTCACATCTCCGCCACGCTTTCTTCTCCCGCGGGGCAGAGGAGTGTTGGGGGGAGCCAAAGGGGTGAGGTAGACAGGGCAGGAAGGCCAGGATCCCTGCTAACGTCCTGGGCCACCTAGGGAGAGGGAGAGGAAGAGGGCGGATGACAGGCAGGGGAAATGCAAGCTCATTTCACCACACGTCTTCCACTAGCATAGAGTATACAATATTTGGTATTATACAAGCACCTTTAAAGACCCATAATTATAATGTGGTTACCAAGTGTCCTTTTGGGGCCTCCAAATGGCCTTTTTGGAAACCAGCCTAGACATAGCTTGGGGAAAAAAATGCAGAACGGTCATTTTTGGTGGTACTGTCATCATTTGAACCAGGATTTGTCCAGCATTGTGGCTGTGTGTGTTTCTAAACCTACCAAGCACTGCCACAAGCATCTGTATCCACAAAAAAAAAAAACCTACGCTTCCACTGTATTTGAGCTTCTGTTACTTTCTTTCAGTAATATTTTGAGAAATTTAGAATAAGCACTTTAATTTGGGCACATCATTTTTCGGGCTTGGTTTAAAAAGGGGGTGCTACAGATGGGGTTAAATACCACAGAGATGTGGAAGGTAATGTTCTTTTATTGACAAAAAATTGCTGAAAACAATAGGATGTAAAATTGATAAATTTAAATATATGGAGAAACCTTTTATTAATAATACAAAATATATAATATTAAATCATTTTTAAAATGTGCTTTGCATTTAACTCAGGTTCCCTTTGCTGAATATTACATTTTGCCAAAAGATTTGAAACCATTCAGTGTGACAAATAAGCAATAAAAGGAAGGAAAAAAGGAAATCAGGAAAGGGGCAAATACTTTTTTTTTTCATGGAAATGTATGAAATATGATATGATAAATTGATACACAAGTAATATATAAGCAGTGTGTGATCTGAACTTTTAACTGTTGGCTTAAACTAGTCTTTTCTGTTGAGTGGCTCGCCTGATGCTCATTAACCATGTCTGAAACCCACCTGAAGTCCCCCTTGTTGTTGGTAACCCGCTCAGCTGGGCAATAAGGTGCAGAAGTCTCCAGAACAACGATCTCCATGCTTCGTGAGCCATTTCCACGGGAACTTGTCACCAGACAGGTCCAGTGGCCCGACAAACCAATGTCAATATTGGACAGGATGAGTTCACTGGGAAAAGAGGCATGGGGGTACTGTGCGTGGCTATATTATCAGGAGCAGGTTAGAGTCATTTATATACTGTATCAGTCAATGACAAAGTTATAATCTACCAACCAATTTAAATCTAGAAGCAATTTTGTCATTCACATGATATTACATGGTATATACAAGGTTGTAGCCAGTCCAGATGTGTGAAAGATGGTGGGAATATTCATATTTTTAACATTAGCATTTAAAGTTACAAATATCAATGGTAACACAGTACAAAATGCTTTTGTTAACAGAAATACAAAACCAAAACTGTGATTTTAAAAAGAGCATATTCCAGATTAAAATCACTTCCCACTTGCATGGTTTACACAACATTCACATTTTCAGTAATCCAAAATGTATAGCCCTTAATTCCCTTAATTAATAAATAAACTACTTGTTTCTGCTCTGCTCTGATTTGACAGTTGTGCAGCCGCCAGTTTTTCAGATGACAATATGCAGAAAAAAGATTGTTTACATAGCCACAGTTGGCCACAGCATCAGTGCCACATTCTAAGATGGGTCATTGAAAGCACTGTTGTAAGAAGGGCAGCGCAAGAAACACCATTAATCACAAAGGAAAGAATTCTGTTTTGTAAACAGCTCACTGATGGTTCACTGACACTGCAAAGGGCTCTGTCGAAAACACAGAGACCGCTGAACACATTAAAAATCTATCACCAAAGGACCTGCACAAGCTGGTTACAAAGAGTGAAAGATGAACATGTATGAGAGAGAGAGAGAGAGGAAGTCAGACACGTGCCCTGCCTGGCGGCTGAACACCGAGGGTTAACGTGAACGTGGAGGCAGTCGCACCGGTGCCCGCTCTCTCACCAAACCACAGCCGACAAATAACAGAGCGTTCTCTCCGGACGGCCACCGCTCGGAGAGAAACAACCGCTAAGTGCTATATCAACTCTCAGCCAAGGCCCGGAATAGCGGCTTTTCTTAACTTAAACCAATACTGGGCTCCTTGAGGCTTGTACACAGTACCCATATGCAACCCACGTTGAACTCCTCCTCTCAGATTTTATTAGAAACAGATTACAACATTATCACCAGTTTTCTTAACATTTCGCCTGTGATGGGCATCCAAAAGCATTTCTCATCATCTCTATGAAATTACAGACTACCCAAAGCTTCCCGGCAGGAATAGATACAGTTTCAAATAAATTTCCGGGCCCATGTGCGCACAGAAATGTTTGTTTTGTCGTTTGCAAGAGGAACCAGGCAGCCAATAGGGACTTCTGGGACTCCCAGTTCATCCAAGTTCAAAAGAAATCATGACAGTCCGCACAAACAGCAGTAACTCTCAGATGGATGGCTGTATAACAGAGGAGCCCAAATATACAGCCTTCGCAGAGGCTGTGGTCCTGTTCAACAACAAAGCCTTGAGTGAGATGGCTGGCCCCAGCCCCGCCTCCAGCTCCACCCCCCGGTCTCTATCAACCCTGTCCCCCGCAAATGAACTCCTCCCCTTTTACATGTCATACCATACTGACACAGAATAGAATAATAACCAATGACAAAAAGTGGAAACAGTGTGAAGTCTTTTTTTTTGGGGGGGGTATCAGCAAAGCCATGACCTAAATTCCCGTTTCCACTGCTGTACTATAAAACTGTCTGTGCAAAATACTTCCCAAAGGAGTCATTAGGCTGTTTACTCTGCCCATGATGTAAAATGATTTGTTTATAGTATGCTGCTTACAAGGCTGTAAACCTTTAAACTGAGTTATTGTAGCCAGTGTATTACTTTTCAGGCTTTATTTCTTTACTTGCATTGTAAATGTGTGTGTACGTGTGCATGCTTATCTGCGTGTATGTCTTTATGTGCGCGTATATATGTGTGCGTTTGCTCATGTGTAGTGTACGTTTGCAGGTGTGTGTGTATGTTCATGCAAGTGAGTGTGTGAGGACTGCGTTTACACGTGTGAATGCTTGAGTGAGTGTAGGTGTGTTCTTCTACGCGAGTGCACTTGGTTGTGTGTGTACGCACAAGGGCATGTCCGTCACAGGGTAGTGCTCACTCACACACTAACACACTAGCAGCGGTTTGCAGCCCTTACACAGAGATGATAACACTTGAATGGCCTAGGCCAAGTCTAGGTGCGGACTTGTGAGCTTTGGAGAGTAATTTCAGTATAAATGAAAGATCTTTCCACTCTGCAACCCCACTCATCCACAAGAGGCTACCATCTTCCATGAGCACTCACTCTCACAACATCATTTGCTGATTTTTGTTCAAGGAAATGTCACTGGTAGCCGGTGCTACCTATCCCCATCAATCCAGCTGCTGTGCTCGCCATGCCCACACTCCCTTCGTCCGGTCTCCCAGGTGATGCAAGGCACGATCGATCACCTTCACCCCTCTTTACGTGCTTTTCTCTCCATTCTTCCCTTCATCCACCTCTCTCGAATCATCTCAATCTTACCTTACGTTACGTTCGCTTGGTAGACGCTCTAATCCAGAGCGATTTATAGAAGTGGATGGCATCTCAAGAACACAAGATGTGATATCACCAAGAAGGTACAAGAAGCCCTTTCATAATCAAGAAGTGTAAAGTTAGCCAAACAAAACATTTTTCACTGTAAACAAAAGCAAATACCACTGCACAGCTAATCTATGTTGAAACAATACCTATAACAATATTTTCCAAAAAGGAAATCCAAAAACGTGGGTCTTCAATCTTTATTGGTTTCTGCCATCCTGAACAGACAGTCTCTCTCTCTCTCTCTCTCTCTATGTCTCTCTATCTCTCTCACTGACACACTCACGCACACACACCCTCACACACTCACTCTTTCCTTCCTTCCTTTGCTGTATGTCAGTTACTCTACCTCCTAGTCTTGTGATTCCACATTCATGGATGATGGGCCAGGTTACTTGGTGTGAGGGACAATCTGTGCAACAGTACACCCGTGATCAAATGACAAAGGAAGTAATAAGCCTATTAAAGACAGTTTCCATAGTGATCCAAGACGGCTGGAACACAGGGGAGACAAGGAGACAGAGCGAGATGGAGAAGAGAAGTAGAAACTCTTCTATTTTCTCACAGTCCGATTAAGCAAATTAAAAACAGGGAGGGCGGAAAGACACCTCCCTTAAAGGTTTTAATTAATGGAGAGAGATTTAAGCTGTCTTTCCCTTTCTCCTTCTTTCTTTTCCTATCACTCAATCTTTCTGCCTCTTCATCTCCCTGTCTCTCTCTTCACTCTCCTGCACAGCACCACCAGTCAGCAGGAAGGCCAGCCACAAGGAACCATACAATTAACACCCGATTTCCAGGTTTCGCTCAAATTCAAATATTGAAAATAACATTTTATTTGAATTATAACACAAGCTCGCACACACACACACACACATATATACACATGCACATGCATTTACGCACACTCACATGCATACACACACACACACACACACACACACACACACATACACACACACACACACACACACAAACAGGTACACTTGCAGTATTATGGGTGTATGATGGTGGAGAGGTAGGTTGATGTATGGTATGTGATATGAATCAGAGGCACCTTGACTAGTCTTTCTTACAGACACAGCCAGTTTAAATACACTCCTGCAGAGAAGTCCACTTTCTTATCAGTGGCACCTTGCACACACAGTGCTAGAATCTACCCCCCACAATACAGAAAAGTTTTTCAGATGTCCTTACTTTCTCAAAATGAAACATCTCACTTTTTCCCCTCAATGGGGAACAGTGCAGACACTCCAGACAGATCGCCATTCTTTCTTTAACAATATGTGAGATGGAACATTCCACTATCACTCATGATCCCCCTATGTCATTGTGATGGAACATTCCACGGTCTTTTATGATGTCCACCTTCCCGTCACCCATTTTTCAGATGGAACATTCCGCTGCTTGTTTATGATGCATAGAAGACTAGAGGGCAAAGTAGGACCCACGTCAAGAGGAGGTGCGTTTTCCTTGGCAGGAAAGTTCACCCGCCCGTCTGCGCCTGCAAAGAGCAAGTTTCTCTCGAGGGGGATAAGCCCACTGCCAAGAAAAATAGTGCATTACAATACACGTTGTTCTCGAAGGAGAAAGCGTATCACTTGTTTATACGTGGGAATGTGGTTGCTAATTGCAAGACAGACTCTTAATCAAAATAAGATCCAAACTGGACTAAATCCATACAGTTGCACCTGGGAAAAGCTTTTCCGGTGTACTGGAATGAAGCTTTGCAGCACTATTTGACACAGGTTGTGTATTCACTGTGTGCGCCCGGAGGTCTGGCCTCAGCTAGTTATGACAAATTACCCGTGTCTTTGTAGATGAACAGACAGCCTGAAATAAAGCAGAATGAATCAGGGGGGTTCCCTCTACAGTACCTCTGGGACTGTGGTCACACCATACCATGCAGTAAACTATGCCCCAGTAAAACACTAGTCTCCCTATACACATCTGACAGTTTTTCATTGAATATTACATGGAAAATAACAGTAATTTATTCCATTATGGTTGCAGTGTCACATAACGTAGTAACTATTAATGGTCCAGTGCTAAGTTACAGCCAGATATATTCTTGCTATTCAGAGTAACCCATTCGTTTTTGTTTTTTCCCCCCAACATGACACTAAAAGGCTCGCTAAGCCCGACGTGGATACTGCCAGCTCGAATTTTGACAGCAGGATTTGTTGTATATCTTTCAGCACCCATAAAGGAGACGGCGAAAAACATAACGAACTGCCAACATCCACACAGAGGAGGGGAAAATGTGCGTGTTCTCAGCGAAGCGCGAGAGACCGCTTCCTTCCATGAGGTGGACAGGAAATGAGGCGTGCGCACCTCCAGCTGCGCAAGCCGTGTCGGAGGAGCGCGGGGGCTGCCAATTCGGGGGAAAATAATTCTGTCATCAATACATATTTATAAAGGGCTCCGTTCCGCACGAGCACCAGGTTCAGCCGATCCACCACTGCTTTCTGTTCCAACCCGGAGCCAGAACACAGGCTACAGCGTGTGCGTGGACGCGTTCATTTATGCACGCGTGAGCATGTGTGCGTGCGTGTGTTGACTTATGCGTGTGTGTGTGTGCGGGCACATGTGCATAGGTACGTGCGCATGTGCACGAGAAAAGCTGGTCATTATATGCCTTGCAGAATGATGAAAAAGCCACCTGAGATAGGAAGCATTACATTTAAATTCAAAGGGACAGTGCATATTTTTCAGAGGAAACCTCAGCCCTACTTCTCACAGAATGGCCACCCTCTGCAATTGGCCTCAATCAGCCACAGATTGAGGCCATCAGCCGTTTAAGGTTGACTGAAATAACGTGTTGAATAAGACATGTTCCCACATATCATTAGAACATTTCAGTCATCAAATGTATTTATTGTGAAAAGGCCTTCATCTTCATAGTGTGCGTGTGTGCGTTTGCCTGTGTGCACAGGCATGTGTGTGAGTGCACGCGTATGAGCACATGGGGGGATGTTGCAGCCATTACCTGGTGACTTGGCAGCAGTCGTGTACGATGCTGTCCTCCACAAGAACGCCACTCTGCTCCTGTGTACTCGCAGGGCGGCCATTGTGGCTCCACTGCAGTTTGACAGACCGGTCCAGGTATGAAGCCGTGCACTGCAGCGGCAACCGGTCCCCTCGAAACACCACCTGCCTCTGGGACGGGATGAGCTGGAACAGAGGCAGCTCCAGGGGTCCCACTGGAACACAGAGAGAAGAGAGAGGCCTAAAAAATACCATCCTACCACAGGGTCCCTAAATCCAGAAACCCCTAATCTCGGTATATTGAGCCTGAAATGTAAGGCTACAGGGTCCGTGACCAGAGTGGAGTGAAAAGAGTCTCGGAATCCTCCAGGGATCAGTAAGCAATGTTCTATAATCCACTGTTACATGCAACATACGCACGTATGGTAGTGTTCACAGCCAAATATTCTAACTACACATGACAAAGTATTTGAATGCACAGTAGGAAGAAAGTTGGTTTCATCTGGAAAGCAGTCTTGCACTCATCTTGCCATGAACTATGGCCTTTATGTTTGCTAATGAATAACGGACAATCCATTATCCAGTATATGTACAGTATACAGTACAAACAATATTTATTTTATTTCCTGATGTATTTCAAAATAATATTTTTTTCAATAACAAAGAGTGTTGAGACAACAAAATAATGACGTTTGAACAAAAAGGTTCTTGATCACTGTTTTTACTTTCACAGAATTTCTAAGTTTGAAGTAGCATCACGCAGGAGGGAGGTCTAGGAATGACAAATATAGATAAAATACTAAGGAACGCATCCAGGGAATTTCATCCCAGGAGTTTTGGAATATAAATGTACTCATTTTTCATCACTGACAATCATCTTCAGTGTGTTCCAGGTAGAATGTAAGTGCTGTATGGGTTTTGGAATATAGCCATTTTGCCCTGCAAAAAAAGAAACAAGTAGCTGTCGCACAAACATCACATTTCAAAGCTGGAACTTCTTTTATTCCATTAAAAACTGAGAGTGTTCAGTCGTACTATTACTTAAGAGCACACAACAGCACTTTCAACTTGGGCTGCAAAACCTGATCCATGATCTCAGGTGACTCTTGGCTATAGCTCACCCATACACCTGTAGCGAGTGTGGCAGGCCCCACCCTCAACTATTCTCAGGTAATCCTGACTGCATGTTTTTGATTATGCAAATCAGGTCAATAAAGGTGCGTGTAATCACCAGAAAGAAAATAACATCTGAACAACACACCTGTATTTAAGCAAGCCAGCAACAATACAGTTTCAGGGAGGGGGGAGCACTGGAGACAAGGTTGACCTTTTATTCCACAGACTAGAAAAACAAATTCTTTTCATTTAAATTATAATGTTAGATGTGGTGACCTCAGAAAGACCTTTTGGGGGTGGGGGGGTGGGGGGGTGGGGGAGCTGTTTGCCTTTGTTGTCCCCAGAGCTGAAGCTGAAGCCAGCGGCAGAGTTTAAGGGAGCAGGGAGTCAGAGTTAATGTGAATATACGGCTCCTCTGATTGCATGCAGACGTGATGTCACCGCGTTCACAGCAAATGAATGGCTCTTTTATTACCTCGCTACGTTTTCTGAGGAGATGTTTATGTTTCCAGCCCGAATGCATGGTGGAGCGATTGTGTGACACTTTAAATTACCAGCACGTAAACCCAAACCCCCCCCCCCCCCAACACCCTCACTGCATTCGCCACCAGTCCCCAGCAACCCCAAAATCTTGTGGGGCTGCCAGATAAATTCACTGATTTAAAGGCAAGATTATGCTGGAAAAGCAAGCATAGATTTATTACAGTACTATACAAATGTGGAATGCAGCTTTTGAGATACTATCTGAATCAGTGTACACTTAAGTACAACTATCATTGTATTGCATTGCTGTTTGTATTATCTGTGTAGCATAATTATTATGGGTATATCTAACAATAGTGCAATAAGTACAACAATTATATCATAAATAATAAATTATAGCATTATTAAGCAACAATGTGATTAGTGTCTGCATGTACATTTATCTATATTCAATAATTATCACTATTTAATAATTAGCATATTCAATATCTTTATGCTTCAGTCTGCAGTAATATAATGCTCCTCTATTTGCTCATCCCCTTGAATTACCTTTTTTAGGGTTTTTAGAGTTTCATCCCCCTCTCTTTTTGCAAAAACCATTTAAAAAAAAAACTATAGATTTTCCATTTTAACTTTGGAATATTCTTACTAACATTCTAGATAAAAGAGATCCTGGAAGCACTGGAAGACCGGTAAGACCACATTTGCTCTCCCTCTCTCTCTCTCCCTCCCTCACGCACACACACACACACACACACACACACACACACAGTTGTCATTACCAGTATAAAAAATGTATGAACCAATAGCACTTATCACAAAATTAGGAGGTTCTCTTGAGTCAGCAAAATTCTCCTTCTGGTTCACTGAGCATGGCCATAGAATCGTCTCCCAGCTTAATTGGGTAAATAAATCCCCCCCCCCCCTTCACTACCTCTACATCATGTGCAGCAAGCATTCTGGGAAAATGGCTGATGTGTCTCAGGTTAATTTGAGCTAAGTGCCACCAGCCCACAATTGCACTCCATTTTGAGATCCACAACAGGAGCTACAATCTTTCATTATGAATATGACATTCCTTCACCACATGACCTTTGACCCCATCTCTACAAAGCAGGAAGCCATACATAAGCAAGAAAGTTGCCCTTACTGCATGGGGTAAGAAATAATTCATCAACCAAACAACTAAAACCTATGTATTCCAATAGCAGTTGTCTCTTAATTCAAGCCTACCATAAAAAGTGAATTACAATTTTCACTCAGAGACAGCAAGGACAGCATTCACAAATCAGAGATATGAAACTACAATGAAGGTCTTGCCGGCTAAAATAAGATGAACAGATAAGACCATTTTCTGACCACAGCAAAAGAAGCACCTGAGTCTTAAAGGAAACAAACATTAATGTTTATTTTCCATATGAAGACAAATACTCAGAGGACTTAACCTCCAAATATAAGCCATAAAATTATGTCAGAGCAGTAAATGGATAATGACTTAAAAATGTGCTCTTGATGTGTCTGCTTATCATAGCCAAAGTGAACCTTCTTCTAAAAGCCATGACCAAAACTCTCCTATTTCAGAATGTGTGTGGAGTAACTAATTTTCAGCTTTTTACCTTAAGTATGTGGCAAGCAGGGGCTTATAACAAACACATTATACCTATTAAAAATATTTATTTAAAAGATACTGGAAAATAACAAGATGTAGAATTGGTAGAATTTAGCAGGAATTATCTGTATAATCCTATAATGGGCAAATTCCATTTGCTTTGAAAATTTAATATTCTTTGAAAATATTATCATTAGTATGGAGCTATGATGGAATTGTAAGAATTCAGTACACTACACATAACAGCCACACACTCACTAACACACACACAAAGACGCACAGACATACACACACACGCACACACACACACAGAACACCAAACAAAAAATATGAGTGACTCCAGGCTGTTGGCATTATCAGGATATCAGTCTTGTCCTCATAATCTCTAGACTCCCCATAAACCCACCGAAGGTACACACACACACACACACACACACACACACACAAAAGCTAATCCATCAATTGTGCTGACTAATGCAAACACATGTTTGTCCAGGGCCCATGCCCGAAATATGGCTTTCGTACAGGAAGAGGGGCGTATCAGAGAAGGAAAGCCTCAGATGCAGGATACAGTTCCCAAGGCTCATGTCCCCTTCAGTAAAATCTGAAGACGCACCCAGAACGGCCAGAATTGGATTAGTTTTATTCATGGGAACATGGTGTTCCCTTCCACACATTCCTGGTCAATAATTCACCTCAGAGTGTCAGAGATTATAAAGCACCCACATCTATGCACTCTAAAGCGTTTCATACTAGAGTGCGAGCTTTTGAACTGGCTACAGCAAAGGCCACACATCTTTATCCCGGGGACCAGGATTATGAAGGGATGAGAAGTTCTTCTGATTTATTTCACAATCACAGTAGATGGTCCGTCCGGGGATACAATCACCGGCGAATCAATAGCAGAGTCACAGCCAGTGTTAGCATTTGCACTTCTTGAGAACATAAATGCTCTTTATCAGCTAGAAAAATGTATGATTTATTATAAAATTCTCTGACTGACTGCCATTTGTCGGGGGTTTATTTTTCAGCATTAAGGAGTAGTGGATAATATACTGGATAAAATGGAATAAGGAAAAATACCATGAGGAGGTTGTGTCACCATCACCACAGACCCACTAATAAGAGGCAACTTGAACTTGGATCCTAGCAGCAGCGTGGAATAGGAATCAGTGATCACGTTTTGCAACCCACGGGTTTGCTGGTTCAAGGCTCAGGGGCACTTGTGCTCTAAACAGATTTTTACTCAGAAGAATTGCTTTTAAACCAAATAGTCCAGTCAAACAATGACATACAGCTTGAAAATGTGGTGGTTAAACAAATACTTGACATTTCCTGATCTTCACCAGCGAAAAACTAGAATACCTCACAAGGGGGTATCAATAAAACCAGAGATATGCAGAAACACGCGCACATGCACATGCACGCACACGCACATGCACACACACGCACACATGCACACACACGCACACATGCACACACGCGCACACACACACAAACGCAGGGAGCAGCAGCAGGGACACACCTGAGCACGCAGGTAAAGACTCACCGCATTTGAGCTGATGCTCCCTGAGGCTGCGGAACTCCAGGCCGTGCAGGTGGGTGGGGTACGCGCAGGGCGTCCCGTTCCCAATGCGTACAGAGTTGGCCCGCGCCCACAGGAGGAGCCACTGCAGGTGACAGTCACAGTACAGAGACTCCGAGCTGAAGTACCTGATGTGACAGCATGTGACAGCATGCAGGAGTTACAGCAGGACAAACCATTTACACAATACTAGAGCTGTCATTCTGTCTGTGCGTGCGTGTGTGTGTACACGTGTGTGTGTACACGTGTGTGTGTGCACGTGTGTGTGTGTGTTTGTGCACGTGTGTGTGCATGTGTGTGTGTGCGAATGTGTGTGTGTGCATGCGTGTGTGTGCGCATGTGTGTGTGTGCGTGTGTGAGTGTGCATGTGTGTGTGTGCATGCGTGTGTGTGCGCATGTGTGTGTGTGCGTGTGCATGTGCATGTGTGTGTGTGTGTGAATGTGTGTGTGTGCGTGTTTGTGTGCATGTGTGTGTGCATGTGTGTATGTGTGTGTGCGCATGCGTGTGTGTGCGTGTGCATGTGCATGTGTGTGTGTGTGTGAATGTGTGTGTGTGCGTGTTTGTGTGCATGTGTGTGTGCATGTGTGTGTGTGCATGCGTGTGTGTGCGCATGTGTGTGTGTGTGTGTGCATGTGCATGTGTGTGTGTGTGTGAATGTGTGTGTGTGCGTGTGCGTGTTTGTGTGCATGTGTGTGTGCATGTGTGTATGTGTGTGTGCGCACGTGTGTGTGTGCGTGTGCATGTGTACGCACAGTGTCGTGTTTTCACACATCTAAGAGAAAATGAACAGTGAGAATCTTACAGTACTTGGAGGGACAGAAGGTGGGTGAACAGGCCCTCTGGCAGAGATGAGAAGATGTTCCCTGATAAATTCCTTAAAAACAACAGAGAGGCACTCTGTTAAAGGGAGGAGAGGGCGGTACTGAAGAGGACAGCAGACAAATTATTTCAAAAAAAGATGGCTAATGATCTCTAAATATTTCTTAAGATACAGTAATCTACTCACAATTTGGAGAGACTGCTGAGGTCCACAAACATTTCAGGAGAAAGGCAGCCAATCCTGTTATTGGAGAGATCCCTAAGAAAGATAGAAAAACCTAAGTCATATAATGGGCTTGAGGTTTAGAGTCAGATTCCATCTCGCAATGTGTGTGTGTGTGTGACCTGAAAACGCTCTTCATGAGAGCTTTTAATTTTCTCCAAAATGATAATGAAATGAAGTCAGACTCAGCTTCAGATCAGCACAGTTATGACCATTGTTTATTTGCCAGACTCCCAGCATAACCACATAACCTTCCGTGACCTCTCTCCCACCCAGTCCTGTAAACCCCCACACACAGACACACAGGCACACAAACACACGGTGGGTTGGTGCAACTCGCTGATTCGGGCCCAACATCTGGGTCGTTTTGGTTTAGTGTTTTTTTGTCATTCTAAAAGGGCCCGGTGCTGCTGCCCGGACTCGGCTCCCTCCCCCACTTTAATTAAAGGCTGTTTGCCTGCAGCAGCTGTGGGACCGCGAGCCCAGTGCCGGGTAATCACCAGTCAGGGAGTGCTTAAATTAACCATCCTGGCACACGTGCTGAAAATCAGCAGCGGATGCAACACTTAGGCAGTAAAAATATCCTGTGTACCGCGGGTGGAGTTGAGTCCCTTCCCACTGTGTGTGTCTGTGAGCCTAAACAGTCTGGTTGTAGTTTTTTGTGCCAAAGAAATACATCACAGTGCAGTGGAATTACGTTTAAGGACGCGGGTATCGATAGTGGAACTTCACCTGCACATAAACTAGTGTGTATTCATGGGTTTCATTAAAAATGAGGACGACTTTGGATACCAGTTTTGCATGCACGCTCTTTTTCTCACCCTCTCATTCATTCGCTCACTCATTCACTCTCATCATTGTTTTCTCCCTCCTTCGCTCTCTCACACTCACAGTCTCCGCAGTGCTGCCAGTCCATGGAATGCACCGGGCTCAATGGTACTAATTAGATTATTCTTCAGATCTCTGGAAGAGAGAGGGAGGGAGGAAGAGAGAGAGAGCGAGAGAAAGTGAGAGAGAGAGAGACAGAGAGAGAGTGAGAGAGAGAGAGAGAGAGAGAGAGAAAGTGAGAGAGAGAGAGAGGGGGTTACGTCATTGTGTCAGGAGGCCATTGTGTTCCGTGCCGTTGGAGTTGGGAATGACACTCGGAGAGCATTCTGCTCTGTCCCAGTTCAATGACCTTTGACAGTGATGAAATGCAAAGAACACATGATGCGAAAAATTTTAGAACCTTGAAACAGTTGACCATGTAGTCCCAAGGCACAATAGCCAATACAATAGCAGACTGAGAAAAAAGAAATGGGAATAACTTTTTTTTTTCCTTTTTTTTTTTTTTAGTCAGAAAACACACCCAGGTCCCTGCCCTGTCTACATCAGAGAGCAGTCACCAAGATTCTGACACACCAAGGTTCATCTCCGCCTGGGTGACTTTCATCACACAGAGACATGGGCTTCCACAGCTTCTGTTTGCGGTCTGGTTTGAGATATTCTGAAGCTTACACTGGTTGACACCAGAGGGGATGCAATAAGGTTATTAAGTAAGAAGGTTGTCTTTTTCATTAGCCTCAGTATTAGGAAACATAATCTCTTTAAGATCGCAGTGGTGCCATGAATCCCAGCTGTGCCCTGCTGAGTTATGCCATGCCATGCTGCTGTATATTTCACAAAATTGCTACACACTCTCCTTCTTCAAGGATCACACAGCTTCTAAAAATGGATTTCATTTCATAACCTTTTTTCTAATTTTTCTCAGCCAGTGAAAACTTCCTGAAATTGTACCCCGGTTTCCTCCCCCATCCCAAGACCCTGCCATTGACGGGAATCGGAAAGGTTTCGCCTACGTTCACGATGCACAGACAAGATAGGCGAGCAGCAGCCCTCACTCTGTGGTCTCCGCACATCTGCAACGACTTACAAGCCCCCCATCCCCGCTGCCCAGGGAGAGTCTGAGGCCTGCTCCACTCAGGACTGCCACATCCCCACCAACCGGTGCTTCTGGCTGCCAAGGCAGGGCTGCTTAAGCCAATCAGACCCCTCTGAATACTGGGCGCAGACACTGCCAAATACGCCATTATCCTGGGTGACATTTTCACTGCCCTGCAATAATTACAAAAATGAAGTCTGTATAACAAGTTGTTATGTGTAACAGTCACCCTCTCATAAATCTTAAGTACAGTCATGATTTTAGTGCAATTAATTAGAATACTGTAGATGCAGTCCAGATAACTATCTGGAAGGGTCGTCATTAATAGGTGATTGATGACTACCGTCAGATTTTAATGATCTGTAACTCATGTGAAATTGTTCAATTTGAAGCTAAAACAAACTGGCTGTGCACTATTATCTTGGTCATTAGGTATAAAACATCTCTTTATCTGGGTATTTCTGAACAGGCACACGCTCACATGAACATATACACACACATGCAAACCCACAAGCAGTGGCATCCCATCCCTGCTGGGTAGCATGCCACAACTTACACATACAATGTTTAAGAGAAACAGGTCACCGTCATTCTTTCATGCTTAAAGGCCAAAAAACTAAGAAGCAGTGAACAGCCCCCCACCATACCCCACGCCACCCCCACCCCCTACTGCCCCATGGGTCTTCCATCTGTCTCAGAGTTAAACGCTTTCCCCGCTGTGCTCACGGTAACTGGCCCTCGGGGCGGTGTGCAAAGCCACGGAGCGGGACGGGGAGCGAGGGATCGGCACAGCAGGCAAGAACCCCGCTAACCCCCGAGCCCATTCGAGCATCGCAGCGACGGAAAATAAACTTTGCCACAGGACCGAAGGTACACGCTGACAGCACAGGGCCAAGGGCCAGGACTCCTCAAACACTACCCACGTGAACATAATGAGAGGAGAAGCAGGAAAAGGATAAGCTGTACTTAAAGAGGTAGAAGACAAAAAGAAGGTGCAATTAAAGGAGTAAAAGGAAGATGATGATGATGATGATGATGAAGGAAAAAAAAGGAAGAAGTAGGCAATAAAAACTATAATAATCACATACTCATTGCAGCTCATGAAAGGGGGCTGCTGCACATTCCTCTAAGATGATTGACAGGGTAAAAAAGGTGTGGGTGCTCAGGCAGGATGGAAAGGAAGTAAAATAAATAAACGTGTTCCTGCTTCCTGGAGGGCCAGGCCCGTGCGCGGCCAGGGTCAGGCCGGCCGGCGGCGAGCACCAATCACACGCACCCCAGCTCCACGAGAGAGAGAGAGCTAATGGCCAGGGGCAGAGAAGCCCAGCTGGATAAACTCACAGAGATGAATGTTTAAAAAAACCAGCCCCCCCCCCCCCCGCTCCCCCACCCCGACCCCCACCCCGAATCCCCAGTGTTTGATGTGAGCAGCTCGCATCGCTTGGCCCTGCTTCCTGTAAAAGCCCTGCTGTAAACTCCGCACTGGGCAGCTAATATTTCAGCCGCTACTGAAGCAAGTCCTAAATCTGTTCCCCCCCCCCCCCCGCTCTCTTAGCGTCCTGTACATCGTAGACCTCTGCCTCAGTTCTGTTGATCCAGACAGTTTTAAACATTTAACTCCACAGCTCTAACAGTGTGATTTATGTGTAAATAATCACCCCCAAACAGTCTTCTGGCATATGTACCGTGCAGGGCCTGTAGGGTAATGTGTCTGTCTTCCTGTAGTACTGAGCACAGCTCCCATCAGCTCTGCTGCATCAGAACTGCTCTCCTTACAGATGCTAACCTCTGTGTCACGGTAAAACACTGAAGGAACTCCCTGACCCCCACCCCCCAACCCCCAACCCCAGACAAAGTTTATGCTCTTTGGCTTTTTACATTTCTTCTTTCTTTTTAACATTCTCTACTAACCACCTTCTCTGCCACAGTCCTTTTTCCATTAACTGAAATAGGTAGATCATTGAAAGCCATTGACCAATCAATTCATGACCTTGCTAAATTCTTTTCATATAATTTATTATTTGTTTATTTCACAGGAAAATGCACATTCATATTAAATTCATCCGTAGTCCCAGGGCTACGTGTCTTTAGACCGTGAGAGGAAACCGGAATACCCGAAGCAAACCCACGTGAACACAGGGAGAACATGCAAACCCCATGCCAAGAAGATCCAGCCTGCTGTAACGCTAGTGTATATTGTACCTAGCAACCCATCACAATGCCTCCCATTGCCCAGTAGTTAGTTCCCAACCCAGTTCTGAAACCAGTTACTAAATTTGGAACCAGTGAAACCATTCAAGTTAAATCTGGTTTAGGGAAAAGCAATCTTCAGCATCACAACACTTCTCAATGAATTAAGGAGAGACACCGTAATTCCAAACAAAACGAGAGAGACTATTCTAAATAAGCCCAATCAAACCGGGAGAAAACACCAGCACTGTACCTCCCTGTCCAATCAGAAAGATGGCACTCGTACTTGTCAGCCAATCGGTGGAGCGTTAGCCATCGTGCCTCTGTTCAGTAAACACAGGTTCTGTGGCAGTTGCGGGGACGAGCGAGGGCGAGAGGGGCCTGTCGGAGGTGGAGCCGTCCTGCTCTTCCTTCAGCCACGGGAGAATGATGGGAAACAACAGTGCTATTGTGCAGCAGGACAAAAGGAAAGGAATTCCCATGGAGGGAGGCTCAGAGGCACAACAGGCTAACAGGGAGAAACAGCGAGCTGACAGGAAGCCCAAGTGTAGGAGAGGGTCCACTGCACCGTGAGCAGTGACAGACAGGCTAATCATCAGCGAGAGAACAGCGAGCTGTGCTTTTATACTCGCCCTCTGCAGAAATGGCCTGGAAGCATGTCAGCTCACCTGCAAGGGAAGCATACATCCAAAACGAGGCTCAGCCTTGTTATATATCGGCGAACACTGATTCAGTGTGTTTGTGCGTGCGTGCGTGCGTGTGTGTGTGTGTGTGCATGCGTGCATGTGTGTGGAGAGGGAGTGGGGTGCAGGGGAGATCTAGAGGCAAAGTCCTCCATCTCCCTTCTGTGCTGCTGCCGTTGCCTGGTTGGGCCTATAGCCAAAGGAAAGGGAGAGTTCTGGGCTCTGCTCCAGCTGTGGTTGACAAGGTGTGTGTGTATGTGTGTGTGTGTGTGTGTGTGTGTGTGGAATGGGGGGGGGGGTGTTAGGAGAGGTGAGATAGGGTGCTTATGTTGAGCAGGGGGGTTTTTTGGTAATATTCGGTGTGACCCTGATACTGGACCTCTTGCCCCTTGGCTTTTCTGGCCCTCAACAGTGCCTCCTGTACTGTCCAGCCCTGCGATGGACTGACATAACATGCTGGTGCAGGGGGCTGGAGCACGGAGCGTGAGATTTAAGAGTGTAATTTCACAGCCAGTAACCCAGGGACAGGGCCGGTCCTCTTCCTCCACGAGGACATAAACCCCAAAGCTGACTACGCCCGTTGCAAATATGAGGTGGGGAGTCCGTCACATGCTCCTGAGGTCAACGCCCTGGTGTCTGATGGAAAACATCAGGAGCGTCAGCCTCCTTTTAAAGGAAGCCTGTGAGAGTTCTCCCTGTGCTCCTGAGTCTGACTCCCCTTCAATCAGTCAATCGTTTACATTTGCGCATAGGAATTTGTCACAATTCACTTCACAGTATACCCTAGCCGAACCTCACAAAAAAAGAAGCCAAAGGTGACAGTAGCCAGGGAAAAACTCCCTGGACAGTATATAGGAAGAAACCTTGTGAGTAACGGGGAGCCCACCCTCCTCTGGCTGGCTAAGGGTGTGGTTTCATTGGAACAAAAATGCTCAGATCAATTTTGAGACCATTGGAAATCGACCAGAGGTGGCAGTTCTGGGAACCTGGGGTGGGGCACGCTGGAAATGGGGGTCGGAGGTGCTGGTGCCCCATCGGTGGCAACGAAATAAGGAAGAACATGGACTTCAGAAAGAGTTATACTGTACGTGTCAAACAAAAGACACTGTGTGATACACATCGCCACCATTACCACAGTATCGCACCATAGTGGACCACTCAACCTCATTTGAATTGGGGGGGAAACATTAAATCCTTTAGAGAGCAACAATTAGGCATAAATGATATTCAACAACGGTTTCAACTATTGGTGCGTCATCTGTCAATGAATAACTCAACAATGTTCATTTTCCTCTTCAGCGTTTTCTTTAAATCAAAATGAAATGTGCAAGTAACAAATGTCTTTCAATTTTTAGGGACAAGAAAACCTGCCTAGTGCTTTCAGTCCTGCTTCCTCATTCTGCTTGAAAACATAGTGAAGCATTTCTTCCAAAACAGGAATGATTCAGTGCCTTGTGTTCCGAGCTCAAAGGCTCTTAAATCTATGGCGGGGGGTAAATGCAGTGACACATCTTGGAAAGAACTAACGAAAGCCCAACAGAAAACCAACTGACCACATCTCTATTCTCGATCTCCATTTTGTTTTGTGTTTAACTTGAAAATTAAAACTGAGGAGGCTTGTTCCCATGAAGAAAATACACTTTTAATCACCTTTTATTTTAAGGAGCTTTAATTAAATAAACTGTTCCAGACGCAGGTGACAGTAATTTCCATGTGTATTATTTTTACTCTGAATGCACAGGACTGTGCGCACCATTCTTCCTCTGTGATATAATCACACCTACTGGGAATAGCCCTCAAACACGAATGTAACCGAGAAACAGAATAACAGCTCTCTCTCACAGACCCACACGCTCTCACTCAGTCTCTTTTCTCCAGAAACTTCCCTCCTTCTGTCGCTGTCGCTGTCTGTCTGTCTGTCTCTCTCCCTTCCCCCACTTCTTCCTTCTCACTCTCTTTCCCTCTCTGAACACTAAGAGTTATTTTCATGCAGACCTTAGGAAGTGGGTACACACAGCCATGGAGCGGCCTTTTCCATGAGCTGGAGAAAATTCAGGGCGTGCTGGGGGTGACCACATAATACGATTCCAGAGCAAGAAGATATATATTTTCATCCAATTTACTCATTTATTTTTTCAAGCGCACCCCCAGCTAAAATGACTATAGCAACAGAAGACTTTTCTGCACAAGTCTGGAAGCAGTTATAAATAAGAAGACACCCGCGCAGATAAAGAGAAAATGACTTGACTTCAGTATTCAGCTCACACGTCCAGGGCACATAAGTGGTGTTTTAATCGCTGGCCAGTTGGAAATCTGTGGCAATGTGGTTTTTGGTGAAAAATGGTGTTTATCATGTGAAGAGGGCAGAAACGGACTCTTCTGTTCCACAAATGCAGATCTGTCGACCGGCCAGAGCCTTTCACCTGCATTTATTACCCTCTAACTGTCGTCCAGAGGATGGTCTGAAAGTGAAGCGTCCCTTCAGAATTGAGTTATCAGTTTGATCTTCTTGTTTACCTTCTGTTTGGAGGGTGAATTCATGAGTTGCCTCGCAAATTCTTCATTGCTACTCCCAAAATCAATTCCAGTGGTTATGAATGGGGAAAAATATGTTTAAGAAGTGAAATACTAGCGAAACCTAAATAAACGGACAGACCTGAATTCAGCATTTTACATAAACAAAATGAAAGCGAGGGCTGTTGAATTATGCAGGTTATTTTCCCAACTGGGGAAAGCAGATGTTAACTTTGACCAGGCATGAGAGGATTTTTACTCAATACCCCACTAAATCGACAGCACAGCACACAGAAATGTTAAAGCCCAGATCAGCCAGAAGACGTTCTGAAGCAACATCTCAAAGAGGGCCAATCAGGAAACACAAGCTGGCCTGCATCACTGAGTCACAGGTTTGTGAAAATGTTTGTGGGGTCCAAACTAGTCTCCCCCTTAGGCTCAGTGCTCCCCACTCCCACCTGGTCCCCTAGCCTACCGTCCTCGCCTGTATTCACTACGCAATGGTGTTCTGTGAAGCCAATGCCACGCTGGGCTTCACGGTGCCAAATGACCAGCTGCCATCCAGGCTGGCTCTCCGCTTGTGCCCTAACGTGCCACTTTCGCATCCGTGTCACTGGATGAAAGACTGTTGGCACGGCGCACGGGCATGGGGTGTCTGCCCACCCAACCACCCAGGGTCAAGGGGCACTGTGCTATTTCAGGGGTCCTTCACCGAGGCCAACAGCACTGATGAAGTGCCTGCCTCCAAACGGAGGTAACAGAAAAGATATGACATCCAATCACATAAGGCATAAGACGTTGGGGTCACACCATACTGGCCATAAGAAAAGGGCTTGGAAAGTGTACAGTAATGAGGAATGCATTTACTGAAAAGTGTGAAATGGAAAGGGAGATCTTTAAAGCGGGACAGGTTTCCCCACTCTTACCTATGCAACAACTTCAAGGACACAGTCAAGGCCCCATTTCTCCAAATATAAGAACCAATAAAAACTGCACAGCAGACTGTACCATAAGCCTTGCAGACCATCAATAAAAATGGCTTCAATATCCATGAAAGTGAATGCTGCACTAGGATCAGCTCTTTCAATCCAAAACTTGAACCCAAGCCCCAAACATCAGAGTGTGAATTCTGTTCCAAGATAAGTTTCTAAGGGCAATATTTGCATTAAAAAAATAGCCATTCTGTTTGTGAACTAGGAATGTAGTGGTGTGAACCCTTCTCAGTGTGATAAAAATAAAACTTGACCAACAACTACATTTCACAATATATTTTTTTTTTCAGAATTGTCCCCACTAAAAAAACATCTTTAAATGAGTTACAGTAAGAGTAAGAATTAGCATTTTTGTTATAGAGAATATTATAACTGCCTGCAGTAACAAGCCTCCAATGATGTGCAAAGCAACATAAACAATTACAGAGTCACTGTTCCACTGTTCTACAAGTAAAATGTCTCCTTTCGGACATGTTGAAGAAATACAGTCAGACTGCACACGCCTATTGAAAGCCACTGACACAAAGAGGAGGGGAAATAAACAAGCGATTAAGAAGTGGACACAGGTGAGAAAATAGTGAATTCTTAACCCAGGGCGGAATTAAATTACCCACATGTCCATTTCTCCAAAGATCACTGGGCCCGTCAAAACCCCTCCCTCACCCTCTCCCTTTTCCTCTTATTCTCCAGAAAGTTTTAAATGTGGGATTATTTCAACAGCAAGAGGACTGCAGCTGATTTTATGAGAGCTGAAAGGACTTTGTGCATAGCCACAGAATGGCAAAAGTAATAGCTCACTCAATGAAATAAAAAAAAGTAAAAAGATCAATTACTTACAGTCTCTCCAGGTATGAAAGACCCAAGAAGGAGCCGTTTTTCAGCAAGGAGATCTTGTTATGGCCGAGGACCCTTCAGAAAGAGAGAAGGAGATAAATTCAGAGTGATATTAGGAATATTATAACTTATCTGCTACCGTGAGTTTAACCGGGATTTCCTTACTACAGAAAGTTTGAGATGTTCTATGATATAACCGAACATTAACATAGCGTACTGGAAATAGAACTTAATGTGTGCGCCCGTTAAAATGCATATAAACAGTTTGCAGTTATTAACACGGTAAAATGTAAGGTTTTCATTTTTAAAATATAAACCTGTAGATATTATTGCCCTGGTTTTGTTTGATATATACTGACAATCTCTCGTACAACTTTAACAAATAAATGGAAAGGAAATGGACATTATACGCATTTACAATACACACGTTTTAAAAGACGCGCGCTTCCCTCGCTTCTTCTGAGCGATGCGTCCAGCGGACTTTGAGGCGGAGAATTAAAAAGAGTTAATTCTCCGTCAATCTGCCAGTCAGGCGACTGCGCTAACTGCACCAAAAGAATGTGCAGCAGAGGTAGCTGATGCAGAAATCTTACAGGATAGATGCCGGTGAGCAGGCAGGCGGTTATGCTGCTTACTGGAACCCTGTCTGCCAGGGGGAGGGCACGGTTGCCTGAATTGTCTGACCCCCCCAAGCAGGGCTTGACATTACCACCTTGCCACCCACCAAACGTGGGTAGAATTCGCCAGTGGCTTGTAACTCCTTCATTCTTAATAGCCACTTGGCAGGTGACCTTTTAGTAGCATCTTCTATGAAAAATAATTATTGTACTTTACAAAGGGCATCTGAGATAATTAAGACAATTTGAGGTTATACTACATGATACTAACTCCCATGACCACTGGGTGCACACTGTGCTCATGCCATTGGGACATCCACTTCGCCCTCTCGCTCTTGCCTCCTCAGTCAAGCTGGGAGTATAATTCATAAGAAGGCGAACTCGGCCGCAATCAAAATATATCATAGAGTTCAGTGGAGTATAGGCTACTCATTGAGGCTTAAGACTGTTAAGTTACACTCCACAGATTCAGATTCTCCAGTAGTGATCAGAAAACGAGGTAAGTGACAACAACTGCCCACAACTACCAAACACAGAAAACAGCAATGGCTCGGTCAAGGAGCATAAACAGACTTCAAAGTTGCTTTAGTTTATTTAGCCGTCCAAAAAGAAAAAAGTAGGCTTGATGCAGTGTTCAGTTTAACTAGCAGTGTTTTTTTTGGGGGGGGGCGGTTGGCAGGTGAAAATACTGAGCAGCTAGTGACTTTGGAAATCCACTAACCACAGTGTCTGGTGAGCCAAAAAGTTCATGTCAAGCCCTGCCCCCTAGGGAGCCCACCTACAGCCCACACTGAGACGATTCATTCTGCGTGACTGAACGCATTGCCACGACTCCACAAGAGTTTACATGGACGCATCACCCAGGAGCAGGAAGACACAAACAGCTCAGTCTCTTTTTGTTGTTAAAATGTCAGTTCAACTAGTGTCACCTCTCATCTCCCATGAAGCTTGCCCAACAGTTAGTTCCATCTCGAGGCCTGCACTTCCACTGCAATAAATCTTAAAGGGTTTTATAAGCTTAAATTTAGACATTATCTCTTGTTTACTGTGGTTCTAAGATTTAACTTCTTACCTAGCAAGATTATTTAGTTTAATTTAACATTTTATTCATTGTTTTAAGAAAGTCAGTCATTCGAACTCCACTGGCAGGTAATTTATCTCATTTTAAGCAATGCTTTCTCCGGTCACGCTCTTTTTTTGTGTTGGAGACCCATCACAATAACACATTTAGGAGAAGGCAGACAGACATCAACATATAGCCTAGGTGTCCTGTAGTATAAACTCAGCCCAACCATAAAAGTGGTAAACAGAAGGTCTGTCATTGATCTGCTGAGAAAGAGGACAACTTAAATGACTCACAGTTTGAACAGAGAAACACCCCAAACCTCCATCACCCCACCCCACCTCCCTCCACTCACACACACACACACACACACACTCTAAGTGCGCAGCAGGGGAGAGAACTCTCTGTGATTAATACCCCCATTAGTCCCAACGAGATCCGCATCGTTCCAAACACACCTCCAGACGGGCCTCGTTTTAAAGGGGTTTCGTACGGGCCGAGCATATCGATTCGCTCCTGCGCGTCGCATCAATCCGTCTCTGCCAGGGCCGGCCGGGCGGGCAGGCGGGCGGGCGGGCAAGCGGGCGGGCCACGGGAGGCGGGCGGGCCGCTAGCGTGGGAGGCGGGCGGGTCTTTTACATGCACCATACGGCTGCGGGCCGCGCTCCCACTACGCGCCGGCGCCGATCGCCAAGGTCGGAGCTCCGTCGCCTCCTCCGCCGCGGCAAGGTCGGAGCGCTGGCGCCCGTTTCGGGGGAGCGGCCGGAGCCGGGGCCCGAGAGGGGCCCTGATTACGATGTGCCGCCGGTCGCCGCTACGCTGGGAGGGGACGCCGCGCAGACGCCAGCACGTGCCTCACATCCCAATGACTCAATAAAAAGATAAGCCCCGTGATGTTTATGCTCGCAATACAATGAGGGCAAAATGCGAGTGAAATAAATGCATGTAGTATCACTGGGGAAACTCCATTCGTCTCATCCTTTGCACTGATAAAACAAAATCCTATGTGGACACAGTATATCATTTTGACATACCATATTTACAGTGAGCTCCATAACGTTTGGGACAAAGATGTTTTCTTTCTAGATTTGGCTCTGTACTCCACAATATTAGATAAGTAGTTTAGGTATTCAGGTGGTAGGGTGTTATAGGACAAGGGCACTGAAAATATTTTTTCAAGGAATTTTTTAAAAAGTAAAAGTGAATAACTGGTGACTGGAATGTAATAGAATATTTGATCCTGTGTTACCAAGTGCTGGCTGTGTTTTGGTTGGGAGGTGTGGCAAATAGCGAGGTCTGTCCACCCGAATCCCGGCTGTAGTCACTGCAATTTCTCCACTCTCATCAGTACCATTGTGAGACAAAGCAGTCGGGATTAAAGTGCTTTGCACTGGTTCAAGTGTGTGTTATACTGAGCTAGAGCAGTCTAGCCTTACATTTTACACACACACACACACACACACACACACACACACACACACACACAAATACTCAGACACCCACATCATAAATTGATAGTCATTATTTACTGCTTATGTTACCAATTTTGGCACTGTAGTATTTTTACAGCATGGAAAATAATTCATCAACCCAGCCTAATTGGAAATCAGCCAAAGTTCCCAGAGCAGGGGGAAACCCACTCACACCTGATACGCAGCTACCGGAAACAGCCAGAGAGCACCAATACACCTGTACAGTAAAACAAGCTACCTGTACAGCAAAGGAAAATACTCTATTGTTTGAATGAATGAATATGTAGTTCAAGGTATGCACAGTGCAATCCATCAATGAGCTGAGCAAGAAGAACTCTATCTAAACAAGGGGTCTGCAACCCTGCTCCTGGACAGCCTTGAAGCCGGCTGGCTTTTGACTTCAGACCCAAGATACCAGGTGAGGTGCATTAAACTGTTTTACCATCTATTTTATGTGAATAATTAAGAAAGCCATCAGACCCTCTGGGTTCACAGAACATGGTGTGTGCACCCCAGATTTGAAAAGCTATCCTGTAGATGATAAATGTGCTTTAAACTGCAATGTCTTCCTGCACATGCACGTCAAACTGGCTCAATTTAAATTGTAATCACAATGCAGTATATAAAATTACACCATAAATACGATCCACTTTGCTTAAAAACAGCGAGCGGCTCTGTCAACAGAAACTTCAGCGTCGTGGAGAAAAAGTGCATTACTGATCATTCCTGATACAGCCAGCGTGGTGCGGGATTATCTCCGCTGCTAAATAAACACTTCATTCCGCCTGAACAACAAACACTCCTCTAACTGTGAACCGTGACTCATGTTCATAAATAATGCAGCGTGCTTTAAAAAAAAAAAAAAAAAAACAGCACTTAAATACATTAAACACACCGTGGAAGCGCAGTGCGCGTGATTGAACACAGAAGAAAAAGACGAGGCGTGAAAAAATAGAAGAAAATCACCGGCTCAGTCAGACTGCGCTTTTTTTCCCGAGGATCCGTGCCGGTGCATTGTGCGGCTGTCAGGGCAGGGAAAGCCCGGCTAAACTAATGAAGTCTTCTCCCGCGGACCCGGCACTCGAGAGCCACCGCTCTCCCGCACTAAAACAAAGATTCATGACTGGTGCTCGAGCCCGTGAGGGAGCGCTGATTTGTCACGGAGTGGGTAGCGCATATATGCCGGTGTGAGGTGCGGCGTCTTGCTACGGACGCATTTTTCACAGCGGAGCGGGGGGGGCGGGGAGCCTCACAAACAGGCTTTGTCACGGTGACGCCAGAGAGCCCGTGACCTGGAGGCCTGCAGCAGACACATGGACAGCAGCGACGGAACAGATGCATCGGGCACTTGTCTAACGCGCAGCATTATAATGAGCAAAAGGACATTTTATGTAATTAAAATGAAATGGGGGAGATGGAACAGATGTGTTTCGCAACGCCGCTAACACAGTCATGCGTGTACCACATGCCAGCACAGCTATCTAAAACAAAACAAACAAATACGCTCGTTAAAAATGAGAGTTCAACAGCAGAAATAAAATAAACCAGTTGCCCACTCCAAACCTCTCCTAATGGAGGCCATACTTATACCGATAAATTTAGTCCAGTCTGGGGGTAAAATCTTCATTTCCCTGTCAGTACTCCAGGGCTCTCCTCTCTGTTCCACATACAATATTAATATTAACATCTACAATTGCCAGCAGTGGAGGTGTTTGCATGGATTTTAGGATAGGAAGAAGGTCAAGGCACAGTGACCGGAATTTTATTACTTATTATAGCACCAAATACAAAGAGGAAAATTAAAATTTTAAACTGTAACATATTAAAACTGATGAGTAGCACCGACGTGGGTGATGCACGGTAGTCTTTTGTGCCAGAACGGCCAGACCATCAGAGGTAGACAGGAAGTGAATTATTAAATCGATTAAACGGGGAAATCAAAATCAAACAGCAATTAAAATGTACCAAAAATATCAGACACTGAAATCCTTACCACAGTTTAGGATCATCATTGCTAAGCTCGTATTGAACCCCTCTTTTGTGCTGGTGACAAGTAAAATAACATTTTGCTTACAAGAGAAACCAGAGAGCATCCACTATGGCATCTTATGCTGCACTGTATGACCTGGTAAGCCTTTCAGCACACTGACCTGCATGCAGAGGTGTAGAGTCCAGGGCTTAGAAAGTAAAAGTCCTGCCATATGTTTCTTCCACCCATAAACTCAGTCAGCTGACTTTGCTAACTATTTCTACCTTCTGGCTGAAGAATTATGCTAATTAGCAAATCCAGGTAATTGGAAAAAATACTGGAGAGGACTTTTACTTTCTGAACCTGGATTTTCCATCTCTGCCTATATGTCACCTGTAACTAATTTCAACCTATGTTCCCTTGTTCTTCTTACATAACCGGAGGCATCTTCCTTATTAATTCCCTTTAAAAAATGTCTCAGTGAAATCCCCTTAGTCTCATTTTGCTGAGCCTGAAGAGGTTAAGCATCCTCAGTCTTTCCTTTACAGCAGTGTAGCGACATACATAAAGAACAAGAAGGACATCAGTTAGAACATTTGTTTTAGTTGTCTTAGTTCCAGTGAAACACTTACACTCAAATGTTACGTGAGAATACTGTACCTGAACCTAGACAAGCTGCACAGCCCAACTGTGGATGCAGATTCAAATTAATTTGATATTCATACATTCAATGGCTCCCAAGAGTGAATATTTGAATAATTAAACTGCTCTTTCGCCTTGCATGAACCTCTATCTATCTCAATTGCAGATATCTGCATTCTCAAACTCACTAATTCACATTCTCCCTCTCACCAATTTCAATGATCAGTCAGTTATTTCATGTCCTCTGCCATGAGCGAGGATTATATTTTTGCTTTGTTTACCAGCTTACATTCAAATGGCACTTCTAAATCAATCAGCGACCTTGTGGCTGAAAAATCTAATGACTGAACAATCGCAAACACGCAGACTCGCCCCTAGGCCCCGCTCTTCCTCGGGGGTCACAGCTGACCAATCATATACAAGCGCAGGAAGTGACTCAACATCCTGCACCAGGTGCAGGCCCTAAAGGAACAGATGGAGTTTGCCTTCTGATCATCATCCTGCATAATATCAGTCAACGACACACATGACTATAACTGCACACACAACATTCTCTTTGTCAGTTCATTAGAGCAAGATAGCTTTAAGGTTATACAACATTAATAATATAATAATAAATGTTATTTATAGAGCGCTTCTCAACTACTCCGCTCAGTGCGCTTCGCGACAACAAGAAAACAGAGGAAGCGAAGCACAGAATAATGGGGAAAAGTTTTTAAAGTAGGACAAACAAAACGTGAGAAAACTGTAGCATGCCATAACGCAGTAGAGAATTTTAAGCAATGCAGAAAAGGTGTTTCTGGACTTCCATTTTCAATGTGTTTATCTGCCTGCGTCCCTCCCCCCGTCCCTGACCGCTCAGGAGCGCGTCCCAGGCCCGCTCTATTCGGAGACTCCCAGCCGTAGGTCCTGTTTACGCGAGGCACACGCGGACGTAGTCGCGGTCGCGTACCTCGCTAGCCCGCCCGCGTCCGACGGCTGCGCAGCCTCCAGGAAGTCTGCAGCTAAACACGACTGAACGTTATGTAAACAGCACATAGCTGAATTCTACAATGTCCTTCCAACTTTCTGCTTACATTATCAATTATGTTCTCCAAGCTTAAGTGGCTTTCAGTTAAAAAAAAAAAACAACTGATTAAATACTGTCTGGTGGGGACAGAGTAAATATTCTCTGTCATCCCTTACTGTGTTTTTCCGATTAGTTCCAGCATGGGAGACTGGGAATTTATAGCACGACTATGAGCTGCACACCAATGAGCGACATACATAAAGGGGTATTTTAATGGCGTGCAAAAATTGTGTAAATGCATTTTCTTTCCTCTGGTGAATCTGTAGGAATGCTGCGAGAATGCCTCTAGTTTTCTGTATGTTTCTGATACACAAGTCAGTGTGACTTTTGCCATTCGCTCTGTCATTAGCTATAAATTAAACAAGCAGGGCAAGCAACTGCAGACAGATAACAGTCCCATCTGCTAAACGGGTCACTTCTGTTTTTCATTTAACTCACCACACAACCGACACACTAATGAGAGCCCAGAAATATATATATATTTATATATATATTTTTTAAAAAAACAACACACTATAGCAAAAATAACTCCGTAATCCAAAAAGCACCAATCACAGGAAACCAAGTAGGGCAAAGATCAGAATGCAAACTATTCTAAACACCCAGATCCGCCAGCACCAAGGCTTTCTGACCGCCTCGCCTCCATCGTCCAACTGCTGTTATTCTATAATATCGGGTTGCTAGGCTCTGCAAACCAAAATAACATATTTCATATCGGCTAACATTGACCTTGGACACGAAACAGAGAATGTTCTGGAGTTCAAGTTGGTATTAGGAGAGCTTCAATTAGACCTCAGCCAAAAGCCGAGTGGCTCTTCACATCTTACCGCCCTACAGGACGGAGGGGGTAATGCAGCTTCGAGCTCACCTCTTTAACAGCCAATTGCTTAGATTATATTGAGAGAAATTAACATTACGTACGCATGACTGCATAAAAGAACAATCAGTCCCTTCACCACAAAATCCTAAATCAATTTCTGTCTCTTCTTTGAGGTCTCAAATCCCTGTGGTCATTATAGATCCCATTTAACTCCATTTAACTACAGGAGTCCTAGCGTTAATCTCAACGTCCTAGCCAAAATCCCATGAAACGGACTTCTCTACATTGTGCCATGTAATCCTATTCTGATTGGCAACACAATCCTTCACATTCTCCACTCACATTGATTCCACAAATCATCACTAAGAATAGAGTTCTCAGCTGACCTATCTGGTCAAACATAGGACAAGAAATAAATAAATGAATCCAATGAAAAGCTGCTGCAGAGTAAGGAGGGTGACAGTAAGGTGGTTTGTGAGAACGTGCCATCCTGCTGGCAGGCACGCTGGGTCCTGCGTAATACAAAGAACAGAGATGTTCAGTTGCAGTTATGTGGCTATGTATGGTCTGCTACAGCTGCTCAGCAATCCAGGCACATTAAGGAGCTCTGAAGTTAGATCTTGATTTATACCCACTTACGTTTTGTTTCCATCTCAAGGCCAGGTGAGATAAAGAAAAACAAAGAGAGAGATGGAGAGAGAGAGAGAGAGAGAGAGAGAGAGAGCGTAAGAGAGAGAGAGAGAGAGAGAGAATGCTAAATCCTAAAGCTGACGTCAAAGGTGTCATTTCAGAATAAAGTCCCAAGCCCACAGTTGGAAACACTAAAAAGGAAATTTAACTTCTGAAAGAATATACTACAGTGCAATCCGGTATGGTGTGGTGTGGAACGGTAGTGCTATGGGAAGTACAGCCAGATGTGTACTGGTTAAAATTCCAGACGAGTATTCAGTAAAGACTCTTGTTTGAGCGTTAGCCCAGCCCAATAAATCAGCTTTAAGCCCAGGACATCCAATTAGCTGGCTTTAACCAGGAGTCCACAGCTGAAGAATACAATAAACTTCAACTTGCTAGCATAGTGTGGAAGCCCTGTGGACAGAGTTTATCGGGTTTCCACTGCATAAGTGCCCTCTAATTACTCACCAAGTGTCTACTGTTCACCACCAGAAAGAGGGGGGGTCCCAGGCAATACACCACTGTTGTACGTGAAATTTACTTAACTCCATTTTGTTTACAAAAGGGCTACAAATTCCATAAGCCATTCTGCTTCCTGTCAATCCTCAGCCATCTCTGAGAACAGTTGCTCATCTAGGCAACAAGCATGCCACTCCTTGGGCCAGCACTCCCATCAGATACAAAGCTTCACAGTCAATACATTTTACAGTGCTGCTGTGAACTCTAAACTGCCCCTAGGGTGTTACCATACTTAATGAACCTATACATTACTACCAATTTAAGGACCATTCAATGTCCCATAATAGCTGCACAGTAGACTAAGCAAATATGCAATATTAAATAGATATGAAGAATATGTAGCCTGTGACCCAGACTATACCCACACACACAAAGTTGAAAGTTCCAGTCCACACTACTGAACACCTGTAAATGACCTAACTGGGAAGGATAATAGGCCATTATGACATTATGAGTCTTTGCAGCATCTGAACAGCCAGGTATAATGAACACACCCTGGGGAGTGAAGATCCTCTTTTACAATAGCATTAATGAAGTGAAAACACAGCATACATTGAAACGCTCGAGCTACTTTCTGCAACAGCAGACATGCAGCCGTTTGAATAACCCCTGTGTTTGTTCTGTGAAGAAAGTGGGAGGTTTGGGATAGCACGCCGAAAAAGTATCCTTGGCGCTCGTCGTATTTTTCTTTCTTAATATTTTTAGACAGCTGACATTCAGGCGCATTCTTGGGTTTTTCCAAGGCATGTGAGATTTATGATCTTTTGTGTTCTCTTCCCTGGTCATGAACTCTAGCACTGTTTTATTACTCCAGCACATAACTGATCTAACATACTTCCAAAGTCAGTGCTGCGGTAGCCGCATCTTTTTCATTTCACAAAATGCATAATGTACGTTGCCCTGTTACCTTTAAAACAGAGGATAAATAATGAATAGCAATACTATAGCCTAAATGCAGTTTTTACTGTTTATCAGTGTAGCCTCACTCCCCTTTAATATTGGTCAAGTCAAGGGCAGGCCAAACTGCAGGAAAATCCAGTGGCAGTTCCTTGAAATTTAAATCCTATTTCCACACAGCTCCACTCTGACAACCGTAATAAGCCTCTGCAGTGAGGAGAAGAAGAAAAAAAACTGAAAAGTGACCTTTTAAAATGGACAGTTTTTATTCTCTACTGCGGAAGCCGATGCATCAATATTCAAACAGGCGTAGTGTAACTACGGGCAATATCCTGGCAAAGGATATTCCGTCCGTGGGCGTGCCTCTTCATGAATAATGAAACACTGAAATATAGTATTGGAAGCTTCTGTTCAAACTGGAACATCCTATAGTTAAAATGTTAGGAGGGAAAATGGCAACCAGGAGCCAAACCATCTATTCTGAATCTGTGCAGAATTTATAGTCTATAGAACCCGGTGATGGTGATGGCATAGCTTCTAGCTCCTGTCACTCAGTGAGTACTGTGGAAAGTACTTCGTAAAACTGTCTATTTCTCTGTCCGCCTGTTACTCTGTCCGTTTTTCTATGTTCATCTCTCTCTCCCCTCAAATACCCCTTCTGTGTCTTCCTCTCCATCTCTCTCTATATCACATCTGCCTATTTCACTCTTAATATCTCATGTTACTCTGTGTTGGCTGTGGTTTTATGAGCACACACAAAGCACTGCATAGCTCCTGAAAGATGGAGACCGCACATCTTTTTGTGATTACTGGGGGAGCATCTTTTATAAGTTTGGCAGTTATCATCTCGAGATCACAGCCGCCCAGGCACAAGAATGTGGGCCTATGACATCACCAATCACAGCACACCCTGGCCACTGAGTGCTCCAGTCACAGCAGACCTACAGCTGATGACAGCAATATCCACTAAACAGCAACAGCCTCACAAATCCAAGCACTGCTCAGACAACATTACGTTCAATACAATGCTGTTGTACCCTTGATGTTGCCTTAATTGTTGTATGTTTCACACTTAAGGAAAGCACTATGAGCCCATATTGGAGTATCAATGAGTTTCCAAGCTTGGTTTGACATAAATTCTTGTCTTCTTCATTCATTTTAGAGCTTTAATACATTTACTTGTAAAGAGATGCTTTAAGTGCCATCACCTTTCAGTGGCTGTCCTGTATATAAATTTCACACACCGCACAGAATAGTAATCACCGATTCCATCCACACTTAACCTTGTAAAACCTTTTCATAGGTCATTACAGAGGAATTTCTGAACAAATGACTAATAGCATTTGCTTCTCATTCACCAAATACCCTTTTGTCCCCCACATGCAGACACTCCACCCTTCTCCATCTTCTGGGGTTTTGTTATGCAAGAGCACGACTCCAGTCACATGAAATACTGCTGTTTACAGTGGACTATTTCACAGGACAGGTTTTATATCATAGTCCTGGCAGTTCTCTCCCCCACTCTCAATTTTGTGTCCCTAGATTTCTCTTTTTCTCACTCTCTCTGTCTCTCTGAATGAGGAACTCAACAGTGTGAGCTGTTGCACTTTAGGAAATTTGCTAGCTCAATCACTAAGATTCCTCTCAGTTGTACAAATAAAGCAATAAAGCCCTGAAACATGCGTTTTCTTTTAGGGGAAAAGTGTTTGTTTTTGGATCTGCCAAGTCAGACTCTAGATAATTAATTGCAAGTATGAGGGAATGTTATATACTGTGTAGGTGATGCGTCCGCTTGCAGTATTTGGAATGCAGTGATGTTGCACAAAGGTGGCAGTCTGTACACCCTTTAGGAGCAAGCACAGGAGGGCACTGGACCCAGCACTACCAGTAGGGGAAGGAGGCACCTCTGTTGAGGACAACTCGGTGACAACTAAGCCACAGGTAAGTGCAGTTTTGAGGGAGTGCAGAGAGTCACTCCAGGAATGAAGAGGGTGGTGCATCAATAGTGGTTGACAAGCAGTTTGTGAGAAACGCGAGGGAGGGGCTTTGGTCACGAGGGTCTGTCTGCAGCAGAGCAGTCTCCAGTAACTGAAAGTGCAAGTCACAGCGTAGCTCATGTAAGCGTGGGTGTAGTGGATCAGGCTTTGGGGTTGTGCAGCGAACATCTAACAGCTGATGCCAGAGAGCTAGAGATGGTGGAAGATAATTTTTCAGAAGTTCCTAATGTGTCAGACCTAGGCAGTCAAGTAGGCGTCGAGCCACTGTACACAGTCCAGGAAATTAATGTTTTTCTTGACGGGAACTTTCTGTGAGCCTGTAAGGGTAACGGATTAGTTCCCAGCTGAGGATAAACTTGTGTCATCTGATGTTACGTTTCAGAAAACAGTCAGGCATGACGTGGCCAGTAAGAAGAGATTTAGGCTGAAAAAAATACTGACCAACAGGAAATGATTAGACATTGATCGGACAGGGTGCTGTTTATTCAACACTTTCTTGCCCCATAAAACAGATTTTACCCTTTTTATGGAGCTTCTGAGAATGGTCTCTGTAAACATTAATGGGGGTAAAGTAAGTAGTAGTTTATGAGGTTATTAAGCAGTGGAAACTCATAACAAAGTACTCAGAGCAGTTTTTTTATGGGGGCGGGGGGGGGGGGATTGGGGGCGGTTTCTTACCCATGGATCATGTGTTAGCGCAGGAGTGGTGATTTTATTTTAAGCGGTAGGTATTTGGGTTCTTCTTACAGGATATGTACACTTAAAGGACACTGACGAGCCAGAGCTCTTCCTTTTTTAATCTGCAACAGAAGGCGGCTCCACAGTAGCAAATCCGCCCTCTTCACCTGATGGGTCAATGACTTCTGATTTAATGTCAGCAAATCTCAGTCTAGCGTTAATAATTCCCCTATCTTGAAAAGCACAGTGAAAGACATCTGATGTAAGGCATCAGATAAAAGAACGCACAAAGAAAAAAAAAAAAGGTGACCATTTGTAATGAATGCGCTTGGAACAGCATGCTCTACCCTGCAAAGGACAAAGAGTCTGCTCTATGATAAGCACCTGTTTTTACTGAAAATGGAAGCTATGGACTTGACTGGTTTTGACATTGTTATACTGTCCTGTGCTGCAGACAGAATAAAACATATTCAAGGTACAGCGAGACCTCTTTCAGACACTAGGTCATGTCAGGGCGAAGCCTTTGTTCCACAGCCCTGTGGCAGTGGCATCTCTAGTTTGACTCAGGTTGGGTGTGCGGGGGGGGGGGGGGGGGGGGGCGTTTTCAGGGGGGTAAGGCCTGGATTGATCCCTCTGATTTCTCTGTTAGTGCTACTAGGAGGACATGGTCCGCTCCTTTATAACAGCAGAACTTGAGGACTTTGAGGAGAGCAGCAAGAAGCCTGGCTGTACAATCTGCATCAAAGTTACAAGGTGGTCAGGGCTGCCTGGGCTGGATCTGTCCCTGAGGGGACCTTGCCGGGCTCTGAATCGAACTCCCATAGAGAAGCGTACAGCCGACAGTGTGCAGTTATTCATGGAGCGATAGCTTTGAAGAGACATGCCGCACGCTTTCATTCAATGGTGGGGCGGAGGTGTCCTTTCGTAAAAGCAGGGGGAGACTTCAGCTGATGATTCTGCTTCCTGCTCAGGGCTGAAGAGACCTGTTCAGCAGTGCTTTCAAGGCTTAAGGGTAGAATTCTCACTCATGCTTTTTGTAGAAGGGTCCCAAGTGCTCTACAGCGCAGACGAAAGAGAAGCAAATCAGATGGTGAATTATTTGTTCAGCCAGGGAAAGCTGGGATATGGAAGATTAGGTAAAGTTGTGTCATAGGGATTGGTGTCATGACTCTGAGAACCACAGTGGTAGGGGTTGGTTTAAGGCTCAATTGAAGACTGAGTTTGCATGAACTTGGCTGAGTGTACACAAAGGATGCCAGGTGCTCAACTGGTGATAATGGGCAGCTGGGGTTTAATTTTTAAGGTTTCTTCCAAAAGCTTAGTCAAAGTAAGGAAACCCCTCCAGTCAAAATATGTCCACCACCTCCAACTATTTTTTTAAGGGTGTGTTTGCATTTTTTTGGACTTCATTTTAATCATGACTACAACAGGAGAAATAAGCCCTAGAAAAGGAAGAGAGACTCAGTGCCTCACTCACTGAACAAGTCACCGATTCCTCATTCACTGATTGACTCACTAACTCACCCAACTCACTGAAGAGCCATCCTTCATTCACTCTCTTACTCTGACTTACTGAATGACTGACACACTCACTCAGTCAGTAAGTCAGTGGCTACTGGAGTAACAGAATCCACCATCCATGGGCTTCTAGAAGACTTGCAAAACAAATTCACCAGCATAAAAATAGTACCCGCTGAGTTGTTGTCAGAACAGACCTCTTCTGTCTACACAATACAAATTGAGAATCAGCATAAAGCCGCATTAAAAAAGAAAAATTAGTGTCCGGAGGGAAACGTTAAGCAAATACACTTGAAAATCACTTTGTACAATCATACGTGAGTGCACTTTCGTCTTATCGCTGTTTATTTTCACTGCGAACGAAAACAAAAGAGAGAACAGAGGAAAGCCACTTCAGGTTGCTGGAGGTCACATTTCCTAGTGCAGGAAAAGCTCTCAGCCAAACGCAGAGCGTCGGTAACAAAGCGAATTTCAGAGGAGTGGAGCAGACAGCGCACAGGGTGGACGTGCTGAAGGCTGGGCTTATAAATTAAGACAGGGTTTTCTCCGCAGAAAACAAGATTTCTTTCAAGCGAAACCACCAGCGGCAGGCTGCGGATGAGAAAGACTGCCACCCATGGTTCTGTGAGCCGGGACAGGCAGAGTGAATGTGCACATGACGGGGGGGGGGGGGACGGGGAGGGGGGTGGGGGTGGAGCGGGCAATAGGTAAGACTGGCTCTACAAACTAACAAACCAAAACCCTGCTGTATTCATTCCATTTAATGAAGCTCCAAGTAATCAAGGTCATATTTCACTATGTTTTACACAGTATGCAATTTGCCTGTATCAAGGGACAAGAAACACATTGCTTTAAAACCATAAGAACTGGAATCAAATTCATAAATACACATAAAGAGTCTGAATGAACACATTTAGGCCTCAGATTATATCTATAAGTCAACTATGGGGCCTTGGTCCTCCAAAGAAAAGCTTGTTAGGGAGATGATCATAGGCTATACGATTCAAAACTCATACATGACATAATCATGATCTTCCCCCAGTTTGTACCAAAAAACAACATTGTTTGTCTAGTAAATGCAGATCCTTTCAGAAACCTCCTTCCTGAAGAATTTCTGATATTTCCTCCAAAGCAGCATTTAAGACACACAAGTCCATACTAGCCATCAACATCCAGTCCAGGGAAGACCATATCAAGTGAGGCAGACTGGGTTAATATTGCATACAGAGCTCAGTGATTAGGTCAACTGCACAACAACAAGGTGTGGTGACAAGAAGTTTCCTTTACACCATTATCTCAAATTCTCAATGCAGTCTAAAGTCACCACAGAAATGCCCAAAAATGTCAAACTTTAATGGGTTATAAAACCCACGTTTATCCAGCAGGTCACTGCCTCAGTGTGCGCTCCTCCTGCCTTTTTGTTCTTACACAATCGAAAAACTCTTGAGGGAAGTCGCTGTGCTTCTCAGAGCCATCACATCGTATCTGTGTAAGTGTCTTACACTTGGGGTAAAGTTATGGTCACCCATTTCAAGAGCTGCTGTTTCAAACAATCTGTAGGACTGCTAACACAATGTCACATCCAGTAAAAACAGACAGGAAAAAACATCCCAAAGCTTTCTACCTGCCCAATATAGCAGTACTCATGTAAGAAAGAAGCCATTATACGGTAGACCACTGCCAGACTATATTAATCAACACTACAAAGCACCTGCTGCACATGCAATCTTCTCAGATATGTGCGAGTCAACTGAATAGCATCAAACACTCGTAGAGGTTAGCAATTCACCCCAAGCCCCAATATTAAGACTGAATGACAAAAAAATTAAGCAGTCAACAGAAATAATCTAATTTCAAGAACGATAAAAATGTTGTGTGCTTTAAATCATTCTTTGTGGACTAATTTACGGAAGAGAAAGAGGGCTGGTGAAGAACAGGGGAATAAAGAAAAATGATTAGATGACAGACAGAGAATGGAATAATCCATATTAATAACATGCAGTTAAAAAGAAAGAAGAGACAAGTGACATGTAATTGAGGCCAAGCAGAATCACATGACAAAGCCCCTCAGAGAACACCAACACTGCAAGGCTCTGCCAACAACATTGGCATCTTTGTTTAGAGACACAAAAGGCAAACCCCATTTAAACCATCCAGCAATACCTAATGTACAATTAAAGTCTCATAATAAATATGAAGTATGCAACATAGTCCAAAATCAAATGCACTACTGAGGAAAACTAATGATCAGGAACTTAAAATTACTGAACCCAAAAGGGTACATCAAAAGAGAATATGTTTCATTACCAAATGTGCAAGATTCCCAAAATCATCCAAAATATTAAATAATAAGTTTTGGTCCCCAAACTGTACAAAATGAGTAGCCCCGGCATCCAATGACATCCAAATTCCAAGCGGAGAAGACCAGCCATGACTGTGGGATTACCTAGCAGTATGATTAAGTGCCTCTCATTTGGAATAGTGATTTACTGTTGTTCAGAGCAGGTAAGGGGCTTGCAGGTAGCCAAATTACAGAGCCATAAAATCACTTTTGTAATCTAATTAGTAATTATTTGCAATATTTATTTATTCATTCATTCATTCATTCATTCAAAATAATACAGTGCACTTGTTTAACACGCTATGTTGCTTGACAGACACTAGGTGAACTGACACTAGCGCTTGATTTACTGTAAGATGAATAATTTCCTCTACTTACACACATGTCACATGTAGGTCTAATATGTCAACTATATGGCATTGCAGATACCTATCATTTATTTACTGTCGCTGGACAGCACATGCAGTGTCACCCATCAAGTCGGTGTTTGGTGCAGCGGAGTGGGTGTACTCACAGCGAAACCGTGGTATTCGGAAGAAAACTGGCATGGAAGGTGTCCATTAACTCCGCTCCGCTACACACAACTTTCACCCGGACTGTTTGTCTGCTTAGCTCCATGTGTCTTTCTGAAGTACAGCGACAGCCGTCAATAATGAGATCCGGACAGCTTCTGCCGGCTGACAGCGTTCTCCACAACCCGGCAATTACACAAAACAAGTTCAACAGTTTCATTGTGAGCGCAATGTGTCTAAGTTATCCCTTCCCAACTCGGGGAAAAAGTGAAAACCATTTCACGTCTGTTTCACATAGATGGGTGAATGAGTTCTCTCCAGGTGCGGTATGACGGGTAGTTCCTTAAATAAACCCAATTAATCTGCCCGGAGTCGCGCGGTCGTTTCCCGGTGAAGTGCGCACCGCATCCAGGTTTCACCCTATCACAGTTTACAACCATGTGTAGCCAATCTAACAAACACGCTCTGTTGCTAAATTTATAGCGACAATGTAATAAATTCAGTGGCTAACTGCACATGTCACTACTAAAACATTTAAAAAGAAATAAGAAAACACACCGGCAAGTCATGACACGCATTGAATAGATTGCTATATCCTTTTTTGGTTTGTTTTTGTTACGGTTTCCTCAGATAAAATTTAAAAGTATGATTCCATCTTCAATGTTCCCGAGTATGCACACAAGCTGTCAATCAAACCCCTCTTAGCATTGTTTGGTCTTTCTTTGCCGAATCCAAGCGAAGAAAAAGTTGCAAAGCTTGTATGATTCCAGAACTCCGCTAGCAACAGGTTACCGAGCTTGCTTGGGACTTAGCGCCCGTCAGTAATGCCTATTCGCCCACTCTCAACATCGGATCCAGCAGATATGACTCTCGTCTCACCGCCCTTTCCAAGCCGGAGGGAAGTGGGTTCCGTATTTTGATTGGCTTAAGAATAGCCACATGACGAATTAGTGCGTATGCAGTACTTGACCAGATCACATGTAGGCTATTTCCCTTTGGCATTTTAAGGAGTATGTTTTAAAAGACTAAGTTACTACTCTCCAAACGCCGCAAATGGCATTATTTTATAGTGTGTGCTATTTCTTTCCATCCTTATTGCATGGATACTCCAGTCACTGACATGAATATTTAACCTGGAAGTGGTCCTATCCCAAAGGTAGCAAATTTGGCTGAGAGGTCTGTTTTTTGTGTGTATGTTGTTATACTGTCGATAATTACTTGAATGGAATCAGTATTTTTTTTTCTTTTTTTTTGTTGTTGTAATTTTCCTTTATCAATGCTAATTATCTATGAGTTGCAGAGCAATGCTTCTTATAGGGAGGATACTCTGTATTGCCTCTTCTCTACTCTGTTCTACTGTATTCTGCTCTCTGCTATTAATCCAGCTGTTTTCTATTCATTTGTTCCATTTTTCATGAGTGCTTGCTGTGAATGGATGTACAATTTGCATTCTGTTTGTTTTGGCTTGTAGTTCTAATTACTGTGTGTTTGTCTTGCTCACTTTGTAATTCATCGATAGTCCTTTGTGAACAAAGACACAATTTGTGTTCTGTTAAAAAAAATGTCAAGAAATTACATCAGTGAGATTTGCCATCTGATGACACCATTTCAGATACCATTCTCTAAGTGTTCTAAAGATGACAGCAACATCCAACATAATGAAATATAATGAACTGTTGACTTGTTTTAACCCTCATACTTGTTAATTATACACATATTAAGGAATTGTGAATGACCCATAAAACCCATTTTTTGTAACTGCCTTTCTTTCCTTAGGCCCAGTCAATTGCTTGTTTTGTTCATGCTTTCTTCTCTGTTCCATTTTGATCTGTTTTGTTTCACTATTCGTTTGGTTTGGATTTCATCGAAAACTCACATCTCATTTATTTATCCAGCACAATAAAATATCTGATGATGACAGTGATGATGATGATGATAATAATAATAATAATAATAATAATAATACATAATAATACATAATTGTAACAACAACAATAATTATTATTATTATTATGCATATTATTATTATTATTATTATATATTATTTTTTATTTTTTTAAATTATTATTATCGTTAGTCATAGTAGCAGTAGTAGTCAGTCTCATACAGTCCATAGGCTTGTCTAGTTAGTGGGCAGTAATGTAGGAAACTGAAGGAAAACTGAACAGCACTTGTATTTGGATTGACAGTACCTCAGAGTCCGTCCGAGCACTGATAGCTCCAGGCATCTGGGATGCTTCTGTTTTGTAAGCAGACACCATATCAGAACAAAATAAATAAATAAAAGCTCACAATAACATTTTCTTTTTTTTTTTGGTGTTCACACCTCAGGGACTTTCTGTGATTTCTCTGAAGTGACACCTTAGCTGACTCCATTCGCCTGTCACAGTAGGCCCGTCTGTATATGGTCTACCCTGTCATTGTCAGCTCTTTAAAAACCTGAAGGGAAATCTGTTTCAAAGATAACGCGATGGCAGATTTCATCCATCCATCTGTACTGTATGGCCTGACCGTAGAGGGCCTGCTCAGTGATCATGTCCGACGCAGCTAAAACAAACAGGGTAACAAAAAAGAGCAGGTTCATAGGAGAATACATGCAGCTGTCTTAACATCAGCAGTACTCCTGGACTGACAGCACCCCACTAGTTATCCGCCCCCCCCCCTCCCCACCCCCACCCCCCTACGTCTGTTTCTAGGTTACAAGCAGAAAGCTACACTGAGAAATATTAGAGTCAATATTGTGGGTAATTGATGCTCTGCTACCATTTGAGCTCTAAATCTATTTCTGGGCAATAGTTCACTGTTTCTCATGGCAACCAAGCTAACCAAGCTAAAAGTGACGTCTGATGACAATTACTTTTGACTGAAAGCAAGGTGCACTGTAGCATTTGAGATGATAGCAAGCATAAGTACAAGAGATGAACTGAGAGTTGTGACAACAATAGTTTACTATAAAACCAAAAACGAAAAAATGTTATAACATTATTATACTGTTTCAGGTTTTTGTCAAATATCTTGAAAATACCACTGTATAAACACACACTTGTCAATCAGTATATTAAGAGAAGAGCACAGAAACCTGGTTTGATTAGCAAAAACTGCAGAAGTTGTAAGTATGGTGTAGATCTTTATCAAGGTCTGTCAATCCCTCTGCTTATGTGATCAGAATGCCTTAACCCAGCCCAGAAGAGTCAAAGGCAGCTGGATCAGCTCTCCATAAGGGGTGAGGTGTCCCCCGACACAAACCCACCGCCACACCCCCTTCCACACCCTCACTGCTGTGCTCTGAATTCTGTCCCCATTAACGCCATTTTCTCTGGGGAGACCCAAAGAATTTAACACTGCTCCCTGACCCACCGAACACTCAGCGTTCACAATCTTTCACAGCGACATGCCGGGCCCAGACTGATTCTGTTCAGGCAAAAAAAGAAAAGAAAAAAAAAAAACACAGACTTCCAGTAAAGCCAAAGACATGTTCTTGCCTATTTTTTTCTGTTCGTTCCCCACACCTTTACTTAGAGGAAAAGGGGGCTGGAGGTTGGCAGGTCCTGCTGGGAGCTCAGCCCTAAAATGCTTAGGGTCTAACTCAGGCTGGCTGACTTCATCATTCATAAAGATAAATCTTTGATGGAGTGCGGAGACAGAAGCGCTCTTTGGACGCAGGCCACAGGCTTTTGCTTGGCCGTTTGCTTGACTCTAATAGAAAGCAGGGCTTTCGCTGCCTCCAGATTTTGTAAATATTTGCTTAGCAGCAGAGAAACAGATTTTCCTGTCTACAAACAATGAGATGATAGCAAAATAAACTCAATTCAACTTAAAGATAAGCATATACCTCTCTGCACTGTGACACCATCTGTGTGTGTGTTTTTAATTTTCTATTGTCTAATTAATATGAATATGTATAATATAAAGATAATCTAAATCTGGGTTTGTTTCATTTGATATTCCCATAATTGCATAACTGGCCACAAACCTGATGGTAAGTGTTAGACACCAAGAACATAGGAATTTTGGCATTCAAACAGTCCATTATAGATAATATTGTTTTTTTGTTCCTAAGTCATAAATATAATTCCCATTATACCTGCAGTGAAAAACCAAGGGCATGAGTCAGGGGGGAAAAAATCTTGCATGTGTAAACAATGATTCCACACAAGCAATGGTGGGAAGCTTAACAAAATAAAACTGTTTATTTGAGTAAGAAATAATGTACTGCAATAGACTAGTCAATTACTATAATAATAATAATTGACAAGACTATTATTATTATTATTATTATTACACTAATATAATAATTTAACATGCGCACCCATGTGACCTTACTAGTAGACAGAATAGTCTGTTAGAGCAAAAGCGTTTCTCACCATTTCACCGTTCCATAGCCAAATTCACAATTTCTTTCATTTAAAATTGTCAGTAATTGAAGCATTTATTTGGCATTTCTTTGCAGAACCACATAAACAAAACTTTAATGTTTCTATCTTTTATTTTCCGATCTTTTTTCAATGATGTTTAAATGTTTTCTTTTTTAAGTTTCTGCAATGTGACACAGCAGTGCTGACTGTTCGGGTTTTGGTCTGGTATTGAGCCCACTTGCGGTGCCGGAGTCAACAATCTAGGAACTTTCAAACTGAAACATTGAATTGTTGGATTACACTGTCTTACAAATGGAATTTCATAAATGCATAGGTCACTGAAGGGGCAAAGAATTATAGAGACCCATAAGCAGAAAGCACTGGTTGTGACTGTGAAAAACCTTTCGAGGAGACTGGAGCTCAAGGTTCTGGCTCTAGTTCTGAATGTGTACTGAAACAACAATAGAGAAAGAGACGCTGAGGGGGTTATTCCAGGTGATCAAACTCAAAGGAGTGAGGACATGGCAGGCTGATATCACACAATGTCCTGTATGATGCTGTCTTTATTACTGTGCATCCCAGCTCAGTGATCTGAGCTGAATATTATCAGCAGAGTTTTTCTGATATGGGCTCTGTGATGTTTAACGTGCTTACACATGCTGAATATCACAGAACCAATATCAGCAAAACAAGTAGATATATTGCCGTCTTTGTCTGAGAATCACCCTGATAATAATGATTTTAAAAACTATAGCAAATCACGTCTTTATGCAGATCAACTGGAGAGAAGAAGTACATGGTTCATAATCGATAACTTCCATGTACTGGTAGCTGTTATAATAAAAAAAGACTGCCATTCAGATACTGACATGAGGTAATGAATGTGTTTGGAAGTAATCTTCCATGGTCATTTGTACCCAATGCACACAGTGCATCATTTACCTCCGCAGTGCCAGGAACACCTTCACCTTCGCTGACACCATTCTCCAGGCCTTGGCAACCTGCCTTTGGCCCATAAACCACTTTTAAATGCCATCTCATACTTCCACAGATTCTCCAGCCCATAGCAGGTTGACGGTTGGCTCGCTCTCTCTAGCTCCTTGTTGTAAAAAGGTTTACAGGGGCCAACAGGGGTTTCCTGTGCCGTGTTTGCAGTTTCTTATTTTTGAGGAGGGGTGCCCATGGATAGACGTAATAGTGTGTTTCCAATACTCTTATGTCTGGCCACGCACCTTGAGTATCTATGAGATGCATTTCTAGAGAACGTCTCAAATTTATGATATACTGTACCTCCTTCGGACCTACTCAATAGCAGAGAGGCTTATGGCTTATTTCATTGAAAGAGCCATGATACCCATTACCTGTGATGATCTGATGCATTGTGGGATCTCACAATGCAGTGACTGCCCAGAAAAGCTGGCCAGACATGCTCTGGGTTCCCCATCCTGAAGAAAGTGGGTAAAGAATCTGCATTTTTATTTGCACATCCGATATGGAGGACACTGCAGTGATGAGTCTGGCCTAGCTCTAGGTTTTTTTTCTGGGGGGTGGGGGGGTTACGTTTTTGCAGATACTTGTTCTTCCTTTAATTCTCTGTCATTGGAACCCCTATAAAGCATGCCTATGATCATCCTGGATTCCCACTATGGACAACTATGCAGGCTGGGAAAGGAAAGAACTGTCACCCTCTCCCCCTCCCGGCATCCCTCCATAGTCACTACAGTCAGACACACAGGCCACTGTTACCGACAACTGGGAGAGCTGCCACTCCAAAACCAGGGAATCCTGGGAAGGAAGCTAAGTGGTTTTACAGCATCTTCCTGTTTCCCTCTTTGTAACTATCTCTCTGCTGCTTGATGCGTTCAGAAAAAAAATCCATAAATTAACCCCTCCCCCCTCCTCCCTCTCCATCCCCCCAGGCTCTGACAATTTCACCATTCAGGACACGCATTAATTGTAGTGGATCTTCACATAATCCCTTCTTTTATCCCAAAAAGTTTAAAAACAAACAAATAAATAAATAAATACATTTGGGTAGAAAATGGAACAAAGAGAATGTAGACTTGAGCAGCTGAAGGGCTGTTTATCTGCTGCAGTTATTCTCAGCCGCGCATTAGCAGAACACAAAGGGCGCTGTATTGAGACGCAACATTAGCGTGTTCTCTGCGATTCCTAGCGTGAGAACAGTACGGCCGCGGCTCGCTCTCTCTAGTCTCGGACGGCCGTAGCGCTATCCCACGCCACAGCGCACACCGCTACGCACGCCCAGTGCGGCGGTTCTGTCCCGGCTATAATTGCCAGTTATTCGCTGGTGTGAAACGGACCCGTATAAACTGTCAGGCTGCCTGTGAAGTCCTTCTTCCCCCCCACGACTGTAATTTCACGCAGCACAGGCCAGCTGTCAGTTAAAGCCTGTTTTCCATCTATATTAAAGGGCTGATTTTTAGCACTATTCAGAAACATCTTATTTAGACCCACTGCAGCGCTTTCTGTGGCCTCTGAATAATTTCCTAATCAAGGGGTATTTTTCTTATATCCATAATTTATCTCTTTTTTCTCTCTGTGCCAGTGTTAAGCTTCTGTTTTATTTATGTAAAATATTACTAAGGAGAGATAGAAACCGTACGAAGAGAGAAACTGAGAGTGAGATTTGGGACAGAGAGACTGAGAGACAGACAGACAGACAGACAGAAAGAGAGAGATAGATGTAGACAGAAAGAGAGAAGGACAAAATATACTGAGGAGGAAGAGAGAAATTGAGTGAGATTGGGGAGAGAGACACTGAGAGACAGACAGAAAGAAAGAGAGAGAGAGAGATGGAGAGAGAAAGAGAGAAGGACAATGCAATATAATACCACGGGACCACCAGGGCTTACCCTGGCTGTCTGCCAGAGAGAAAAATAAATTCAGCTCTCAGAGAAGCAAGTGGCCTCTCCGTCATCCAAAAAGTGAGTGACCTGGCATCTCTGAGCTCGAGCCATTCTCTTCTTTCCCCCAGTCCAGCAGAGCATGGGGGTCAACCAGGACTCATGTACCCACGAGTGTTCTATATGCAAATGGCTGCGGAGCATATCAATAATGTTAATAATGATTACTGTCACTATCACTTATTTTAATACTGCTCGCATGCAAGGAGCTGCCACAGGTTGTGTGCAGGCCTCTGGTGCTTTGTTCAGGACAGGGAATTGGCATTGATTGTTGAATTTAACTCAAGGTAAGGCCATTTTGTTGAAATGTATAAAATAAGTCATACATGCATGTATCCGTGTGTGTGTGTTTGCATGTGTGCATCTGAGAGCGTGCACAGGCATGTGTGTGCATGCCTCTTACATGCCTCTTACATCTTAAAGTGTGACAGTGGCTTACATGCCTCTGTTACACTTTATTAATGTGGTTTTCATCCATAGTATGAGTATGTGTGTATCTGTGTGAGAGTGCGTGTGCATGTGTGTGTGTGTGTGTGCATGTGGGTGGGTGCATGCATGGAGTGTGTGTGTGCATGCATGCAAGAGTGTGGGTGCCTGTATCTGTGTATGTGTGTGTGTGTGTGTGTGCATGTTTGTGTGGGTGCATGCAAGTGTGCATGCATGTGTGTATGTGTATGTGTGTGGGTGCATGCGAGAGTGCATGTGCATGTGTGTGCATGCGTGTGTGTGCGTGTGTGTGTGTGTGGGTGCATGTGAAAGTGTGTGCGTATGTGTGCATGCGTGCGCTTGTGTGTGTGTGTGTGTGTGTGTGTGCGTGTGTGTGTGTGTGGGTGCATGTGAAAGTGTATGCGTGTGTGTGCATGCATGCGCTTGCGTGTGTGTGTGTGTGTTATGTTCTGGTTGAATGAATGCCATAAAGGCCTCTATTCAGCATGTCTTTCTCTAATGAGGTCCTTGTGCTTGTGGAGAAACTGGGAGAGGACAGCAGGTACAGGAGAACAAAGATCCAGGCTCAAGATGAAAAAATAAAAACCCCAATCCTCTGGGCCACCCTGACTGAGCATGAAATAAAACACCATTTCAGAACTGCCTTCGCTTTTTACAGTCTTCCCCTCTGCTGTCTGTCAGGACCTGCTGCCACCATTTAAAGTCAACACACACCCTTGCTTTTCCACATTTCTCTCAAATGGCTCTCAAGCACCAATACTTCGTAAGCAGCATCTTCGAGTCAGCCCCAACAGCACCCCCCCCCCATCCCCTTCCCCCCCAGGCTGTAAGAATGTGTGTTCTCCCTTTCATCCGGTAGCCTGACCTTATCGAGTCATGATTAAAACACAGCAGTTTGTGATAGAGGCTGTCAATAGAGCGTCAAATGCAGTCAGCCGCCAGCTGAGTCAGCATGTTCTAGATCGAGCCGGCTGACTGCTGTTCTCACTTTAAAACACACCAATTAAAACACATGTCTTCCAAGGGCCGCATGAACAAAGACTACACTGTGAAGTAGTAATGAAACAATAAATCATACAGAGAGTATGAAAGAGAGAGAGTGAGAGAGAGAGAGACAGAGAGACAGAGAGAGAGAGAGAGATTATCTGAAACTCCACCTACATGTCAGTTTAGATTACGACTTGATTGTGACTTAATTATTACCCGGCAGTATTGTCGCAACACTGGCTGCATTGCTATGAACAGGGGATAGTCTCTAGAGAGCTGTCTGGGGAAGATCCTATATAATGACACCCCCTACCCCCCCTACCCCAGACCACATTGCGTAATGTCAAAATACGTCTTTTGTTTGCATTTGTTTGCAGTGGCTTTCCCACGTCAGGATGTGGAGGGGTGTCTTGTGCCGTGTCCAAAAAGCACAGCCAGAGACAATCCTACTCTGCACAGAAATAATGCATGCACAGAAAGCACAATAATTAACAGCAGCAGATGTGTCACCCATGTAAACATTGAGTCCTGAGCGCATTTTCCATTACATATAGAACAATGTGGTAATTTGTGGAAAAGCTACTGGCTGCAATTAGGGGGCGGTCTGTGCACGCTTATCTTAGCTAAGCTCATGGATTTCAGCGGTTTTAGTATTTCAGACTCGGTGAAAGATTAATGCATTCTATGGAATCCACTCAAGTTTACACATTGGTGTATTCCTCTATCCAAGCAGCTATCAACATCTCATCGTCTCTGTGGTTCACTGAACAAGCCTCCCCCCCCCCAGGAAATGCAGCGGAAAATCGGATGGGTGGCTGATTTACGCTTCAGGGAAGCCAGAGGAATCATTTCTAATGTGCAGAGCGAGAGAGAGGTCAGCTGTCATCGCCAGGGTGGAGGCCCTTTGCATCGGGTTGTTCCAAAAATATCCACTTCTTCCACAGCACATGGAAATGAGCACAAGAAATTCGACATAATGACAGAAAATTCTGTTTCATTGTTTTTAGCATATTATGAGACCTTGATAGCAGCCCAGTTCAAACTCTTTCAGATTTAATTTCTTAGAGAGCTGGGACTTGGTGGTATTTCTGTTTTCATGGTAAACAAAAACCTGAAAAACTCCTCACCACACCAAATCTCCTGTCCAGCAGCCACTGCAGCCCACACTTGGGAACTTGGGAAGGTCCCCACACTGCAGACAGGAAATGGGTGCTGTCAGCTGCTCTGGCCCACGCTGACATCACTTCCTGTCGTTCTGCTCTGTCTGCAGGTCAGATGAGCTTTGTAGCAAATGCCTCTCTCCTGTTCTCTACCTTAAAAACAGAAGCATAACTGTGCTGCATGTGTAGTACTCTTTGTGTAGCATCCATAAAAAATTGATTGTTTATTCTTTTTATCAGTGTTCAGAACATAGCTCTCAACTCTAAGAACTATATTTTGCTTTAGTGAGAATATTATATAACAAAATCCTTAGTTGCCCAAAGGAATGAACACAAACTTACGGATTCTTTTTTTTTTCAGATAAAATCATCAAAAAGAAAGCTAATGCATAATGCATTTACCTAGATGTACGTGTTTTAATTACATTATACAAGGTTTACAAGGCTAAGAGTGGAAGAGCCACTCAGGACAGAGTAAAGTTATATGCCATATTTAAAATTAAATATAGGAGAGGGAAGCAACCTTCAGTGTTAATGTCTCTCATGGGTCTTCTGGTAAGATAACGCTCTCTTAAGAGCTTGAGCTTTGCTACCTAACATAGAAGATCTACAGATGGTGACAAGTTAAACGAAAAACCTGAATAAATGAGTGGAGAAACATAAAGAATGCAGGTGTACTGCATAATACAATTAAGCAATTCACATCCTATCATGCTCTGTGGCATGTATAGAAATGTTGAGCAGGTCCAGTTGACCTCGAACTTGGATCAAGATGGCAAGAGGGTTAAGTGACTTTGAAAGATGGTTCAGTATTGAGGCATGGATGGTAGGAGCTTCAGCCACAAAGACTGCTCAACTGGCTATTGTCTCAATGGGAACAGTGACTGATCTGCATTTAGATCAATGTTCCTCTGATAGAATGAACAGTAATTGATAAGTTTTATTGCATGGGATTTGTTGGTTTTGCTTTGTAGACTGTGTTTGGCTGTATATGATTGGTCAGATGTGATTGTATGGATATGTTGTACATTGAATTATGTGCCTGAAATAGGTGTTTATGAATATTCATGAGAAGGTGAGGGAATGATGACTGTTTAAATTTGAGTAAAAGAGCAGAGTCCTAATCTGACTCCCCCTGTTGCCAATACAAACCCTGGAGTATGTGGTTCCTTTCAGTCAAATCATACACCACGCCTCTTCTGTTTAACACTACTCCACCCACATTTAATAATACTCCAACATCACTGATTTCATATGCACTCATACACTGACCCCTGTGCAACTCTGCATACATGGTAAGCTACATTTTTGCTCATTTGTGTACAGTAATGGAGGAATAGTTTACTTGTCACTGTTGACTGGTTGGTTGAATTTAGGCTGTAGTGAATGGAACACAATAACAATTTATGTGTCTGTAATTTTTCTATTCTTTGGACTCTTGACTCACTGATTATATAGTTTATTTAGAGGACCCCAGGATGTGCTCTCTTCAATATTTTAAGGAGAGAGCTGCAGAGAAGCTCTTTAAAAAGGCAGAGAACACATAGATGCTATTAAAGTGATGGGGGGAATCAGAAAGAGGAGGGCAGGAGGGGAAGTAGGAGGGAAAGAGGGATACACAGACACAGATGGAGAGGGCAAATGCTTTGTCCTGGCTCTATAAAAACAGGACTCGCAGATGATATGTCTGGATTGAGTGCTCTCTATCAAGAAAAATATTTATTTCTGCTTGTTTTTCTCTTAGAAAATCAGTCTAAATAACACAGGGGAGCCAAGGCGCCAATGCTGCCTGCTGCTCACAACCATAAACAACTATAAAACGACTGGAGCCAGCAGCAAATAGCAATGCAAGTGTTAAAAGTGATATTAAGTGTGTGTGTGTGTGTGTGTGTGTGCATCAGTGTGTGTGTGTGTATGCGTCTGTGTGTGTGTGTGTGTGTGTGTGCGAGTGCGTACGTGCATGCGTGTGTGTGTATGTGTGTGTGTGTGTGTGTGTGTGTGTGTGCATCAGTGTGTGTGTGTGCATGCGTCTGTGTGTGTGTGTTGTGTGTGTGTGTGTGTGTGCGCGTGCGTACGTGCATGCGTGTGTGTGTATGTGTGTGAGTTACATGTGTGAATTCACTGGGTGTAGTATTGTCGTTGTATTTGAATGCATTAGATATGGCGTGTCCTCAGAATGATTATTTATTCCCTTTTCCTTTTTATCAGGATTTTTTTAACATCTCAGCTGTTTTTATTTTCATTCTCCTTTTCATATACAGTCTAGGTCTCACTGCAAGTAATTTTATTTTTTCAACAGTTCTTTACAGTATTTTCCTAGAATCGAGAGAAAACTGTATGTATAAGGATTGACCTGTGGATCGACCTCTCACCATCTGCCACGTGCTCTGATGGGTGGAACTAGGAACCAGGAAAGGAAGCACGGAAATAAAACGAGAGAATGGAATGAGCCCACGTTGACAAGGAGTGATTCCAAACTTCAGTTTCACATATTTTTGAATCCATTTCAAATAAAAAAGAGTACGACCAGTAGGTATTGGATGACATAGTTTGACATGTCCCTTTAGGGGCATGTCTCTTTCAAACTTAATAGGACACCCCTAATAGGACGTGTTTTTTTTAGTGATGAAAAAGAACTTTCAAACTTCTTTTTCATCGCTATTAGTTCCTCCTGTCTTTTTCTTTTTGTAGGTGTCTAGGTTGCTTCAGATTGTTCTTAATTTGCTTTTGTCACTCACCAGTGTTTTCAGTGAAGAATGTTTTTCTTGCATTTCCACTGAGGTTGTAGTGTAAACGTCTGTGTGCGCTTACTGTAGACCTCAGCGTGAGGGTGTTTTAGAGTAAACCTCAGTGTCCTTTAGGTATTCTAGTGTCTGAAGGCCATTTGTAGAAGGCCTCTGCTAAGCATCCTTTATGGATCAATACAATCACATTTGCTTCGTAGAGAAACTGTCCCTGGGGAGTGCTTCTCTGCTGCAATCTGAATGGAGCTAAATGATCGTGGCTTTAAACCTCAATAAGGTCAAATACCTTTTCAGCTGTGTGCCTGTGTGTGCGTGTGCGTGTGTGTGTGTGTGTGTGTGTGTGTGCGCTCACACGCGTGCGTGCGTGCTTGCACGCGTGCGTGCGTGTGTGCGTGTGTGTGTGTCTGTTAATTAGACTGTGGCCCAGGGGGATCAGTAGGATTTTGGTTCATTATAAACTTTGCCCTTCAAGACACTCTGAAGTTGTACCCAAGAAACTGAGAACAACAAACAGAGGGATCAAAAGTCAGCAGGGCTGGGACCACCAGGTTGTGAGGTTAAATCCCAGGGAACTTACCCTGCTATCTTTTGTGCTTTTTTATATTCAAAGTGGGGATTGCACAGCAGCTAGTTTCTTACTGTTTTTGTTTGTTTGCTTGCTTCCTGTTGTTCTGTGTGTTTCTTTACTGCATCCATATTAAGAGAGAGAGCCAAAACTATTGATATGAAATGCACAGATACTGTATTTTGGATCTGTGAAAATAATATTTATGTCTGCATAGCTAACTATTCCACACTACACTATGCTTTAATATGGATTTACTGTGCAGTTGTCATTATCTGTGCAAAACATGAGCATAAAGAAACCCTGCATGCAGGCTACATTAAATCATTTTCACATGCAATGTATGCTGTGTATTTATATAATATTTCAAACAGTGTACTCCTCATGGAAAAACAAAGACGAGAAGCTTTTCTTAAATTGTTTCTTTTTGAGAATGATATGCTGCTAAAATAATTGTGATTTATGAAACATGCCACCTTACATCAAAGACACTGACTGCTGAAGGTCGATGACTCTTAAATCCTTTCACTGCTTGTTGCAGTAAATTCAGAGAGGGGTGAAAAGGTGAAAGGGGAACATTTGGTAACAGGAAGTTGAGACTGATAGTCCAAAAGGGGGCCAACATGCTTCATATTTGTGTAATACATTCACAGGCATGTTTACAGTGCATAATGCATCGGCATTCTCTGATCTTGCAACAACATTTGGAGTTAAGTTTGACTGTGTTTATAGAAGATTGACAAATACTGACATCCTCACCATGGACATTCACACATATTCACACACATGCACACACACACACAAACACGTACACACTAGGCCTTAGAAATGAGCTTTAACAGACCTCTACAAAAGGAACCAGCCAACGGGTGTCCCTCTTTTACCTAAATAAGATTTCATTCATCAGGGAATCAAAACCGCATTTCATTTTCTCATGCAGATAGAACTCTACTCAACCACATCGGTCTGTTAATTTGCATTTAATCTTGCATTGTTCAGCAAGAGAATATCCAAAGCCAATCTTTAAAACAACTCTTGTTTAGAGCCCAGCATTGTTCAGGCTCATGTTTAACCATCCATTTTGGGTCACAGAGATTATTATCATATGTCACCCCTGCACAGGTTCAGTGTTTGTTCTGGCAATATGTACTACTTCAACAGAGAACAGGCTGGAAACCGTACGAGGTGTCAGAGGTTTGTGGTTAGCGATGATTGTCTGTGCTATAGATCCAGATAAGGTGTTATTTTACAGCTGGGTTGTTCTCCTTTCAGTGTCTTAGAGTGCCTTCCCACTAGAGGTCTGTGGTTGGCTGACACCCTGTTTGAGAAGGTAAAGAAATAAACCCCCCAACCAAACCCCAACCCAGGGAATAGGTTGGTTCAAGCTCAGGTCCTACCCCTATCTCAGCAAGTATCTTCCAATGCTGTGTCAGTGCGAACAGATACTGTTACATCAAAGTTCATGTACAGAATGCTCCCTGTGAAAATGAACAGGATTGATCCAGGTCCAATCAGATGCACTGAATCATGTTGTTTGTGTTTGAGTACCCCCTCTTCCCCAGACTCTCTCTAAAAAGCACACACAGCTACAGCGGCTACAAGAAGCCTCTAATGGCCTCATGTTCGCAGCTTGTGGTCCACTCGGGGAACACCCAGAGGGTGGAATTAAATCAGAGCTCTGAGCTACTGGCTAATCAGGAACGGCACTGGCGACACAGACAGGCTTTTAACTTAACACATTATCGGCTGAGAAATTAGTTTAACTTACTGTTGTTTGTTATGGTATTCTCTGCACATAGTGGGCATTCTCATGCACTAAAATATTCTTCAACATCTTACATTTCTTCTGGGAAAGGTTTTTTTGAGCATATTCTCTTGTTCACAGTGCTGGTCTCTTTATAATGAAACATTTGATAAATCTTTTGAACAATATTGACACTCGTCATCATGACAGCTGCCAATGAATATCAGTGCAACACTCAGAGAACTGACTAGATGTTGTCTTTCCAAGAAATGGAAGTTAACATTTTTTGTAAGCTGAAATGCCCAACAAAAGTACACCTGCATTCTCTTTCATGAGAGGCAGTCCCCTTCTGTAACTCCCAGAAGCCAAACCCGGTGCTTTGATCAGTAAAGTGTGAAGCCTCAGAGATGAAAAGTGTATTTCAGAGACGGCAGAAAAAGCCTTTTAAAATCAACTCCGCTGAAGGAACCTCTAAAATATACATCAGAGGACCGCCTGGTCTCTCGGTTCCAGGGGTAAGAGAGAGAGGAAGGAAGAGGCAGAGAAGGATGGTCATCAGAAGACTTCTCATGTTTTACCCAAAAGAAAATGAATAAAAATGATTTCCAGAACAGTTAGTATGTCATGGCAAACCTGCAATTTGCTGTGACGGAATGATGAGCGTATAAATAATCAAGGCTGTCTTAATCCTCAGACAGGGATTCCTTGTGTCAAAAGCCATATATACAAGTTGTCTGTTGCACTGCTTTTATCTGGGAAGGTCACATGTGTTACAGGAAACAGTATAGCACCGTGTCTTTATATAAATTCTGTAAGTGCTCGTTGATCTGTGTGTCATGTCATTTTTGAACCTAATTGCTGGGATACTTAGATTGCTGTTATTGAAGAAAAGGAGCCACTTGAGGTGGAATGATGGGGAATTCATAGCTTGGGTCACTGAATTACAGAACAGAGTGGTGTGATCCCTGACACATGCAGTATATGCCTGTGTGCTCCTCACTGATGTACAGGTTTACAGCTGTGTGTATGCGTGTGTGTGTGTGTACGTGTGTGTGTGTGTGTCCATGCATATGTGTGTGTGTGTGTGTGTGTGTGTGTGTGTGTGTTTGGATTCTTTTATTTTTTGCTAACTAAGTGGAATGACTCACAGTTCCTTTACCTCGGCATCTCTTAGCGTTCAGCCCCCCCCCCCCCCCCCCCCCCCCTCCACCCCCACTTTGGCTGTTAATGAGAATGCTGGCCTGACGTGTATCCTGTTTAAACTGTAATGAATTCCTCACACTTTAAAAAGCAGCTCCAGCCACAGCCTGGAGAGTGAGTCATCAGTCCCCTGGTGGGAAACCCAGAGGTCGGCCGGTGCAGACGAAGCTTGAATGGAAAACAGTGAGCGATTTCAGGGTTAAATGCATCCCAGTTACCGCACAAGCATGCCGTTTGGTTTGATGAACCATAAAACCCAGCTCGCTATTGTGTGTGTGTGTGTGCACGTGTGTGTACAATCCTGCTACTGAAGAGTTTGCGGTAGGAACTGTTAAATAGTCGCCCACCTGTGGTTTGTGTGGACTGAACTGTATGTGTGCACATGCCGTCTGCATTGTTTGGTTAGCTTGCCTGAGTGTTCAGTGGAGATGGCAGTCTGAAAGAGACAAGCACAGGTTTTCACTTCTGTCATAACAAGACAGAGGCAGTGTACACACAATGGCAACAGTGCTAGCTAACCACAAGAGAGATGTATGTTGACTTTAGAGACCCGGCTACTCTGTCTATGCAAGAAATGAGTTTGTGGTGGGATAAGTACAATGGTAGTGAGACAATACGTTCAAAGTTAAGAATGTGAAGTTGAATATCTGTTTAGTTTACACAATCTGTGGTATTACTTCTCACCTCAAAAATGGAACATACACAAGACTTTACAGTGCTCTCATTTTACAGAGAATTTGCCCCTGAAAAGTGATGTGAAAACTGGAAAGATTATTTAGGTGCACATACTAATTGGAATACTAATTGCATTTGTGTTCCCCAAAATTTTTCAACTTTGGAAAAAATGTTAGGATAAAACCCTGATACACATCCGTAATTTCAGACAGGTGCTGAACAGAGAAATCGACTGAAAAAAAAAGAATATGTCTGAGGAAGACTCATAATGACTCAAAGTGTAACTGATATTTGGCGCTAATCATTGTATTGCACTGGGGAGCAACTACAGCATGTAGACTCATTAATTTGTAAGAGGTCCCTCAACCAAGTTAATGGGCCTGAAATTACGATTTTCACACAGATGCAGGTAGAAGTGGTAGTTCCAGTGTAAATGCCAATAGCGCAAAGGAAAGCAGCACTTCATTCTCTGGCTGCAGTGGTGTTTCAGACTTGCTCAAGGCATTCGACTAGAATCCCTGCACTACATCACTGGAATAAGTAGATCACGTGTAAACTCTGAGCTATGTATAATTCAGTTATCGCTAATCAGCAAATCCCCAGGTAGCGTTTGATTATAATGCCTGCAGGCCCAACACAAAGCCTTGAGTCTTCACCTGCAATGTGGTTATTTTAGCAGCAGGTACAGTGGGTTTAAAGTCAGCTTCTGCTGTGATGGATAATCCCTCTTCATCTCAATCAGTCACACTGAGAAAGAGCCCATGGATCACTGCCCAAGGTCGAGAGAGTGAGAGAGGGAGAGAGAGAGAGAGAGAGAGAGAGAGAGAGAGAGAGAGAGAGAGAGAGAGAGAGAGAGAGAGAGAGAGAGAGAGAGAATGACAGAGAGACAGAGAGACAGAGAGAGAGAATGCAGTAAAGCGGTTGTATTGTCACACCTCCAACAACATACACAGGGTCTGTTTCTACATCTCATTTTAGTCCAATTATACGACTTTTTAGAGAATGGGGAACAGCTCAGATTTAAGTGCTGATTAAAATTTGCTCAACTTGCCTCAGAGAGAGCGAGAAAGAGAGGGAGCCTATGAGGCAGAGGCCAGAGGCACAGAAAGAAGAGAAGGGACAAAGATATTTCTAAACTCTGGTCCTTACCTGTAACCATGTTATAAGTTACTGAATTTCACATCATCACTTTAACAATGATCACATGACCTTCAGAACTAAAACAGAAGGACAGTGAGATAGTTGGGGGGTGAGGTGGGGTAAAGGGCCTTCTGTTGTTTGTGTCAAGGTTTTAAAATCTCAGTGCCATTACTAAACAGCAGAAATTGAACCCTTCGGGAATGGGGGTGGTTTGTAACTTTCAAATGTTCGTAACTCTGAAAATGAAGTTAAAATGCATAAATTCTATTTTTTATAACCCCTGGCCTTATTTTTTTAATAGGCTCTTATTTTGTAGCTATTGGCAAAATAGTGTTATAAGTTAATAACCAATAAACAAACAAGCCACAAGCTGGATCTCTGAATATCCTCTTTCCATGCATAATTGCTCAAGCTATTTTGGAGTTCATACCCTGCTCTGTTGACTGGTCAGTAACATTGTTGGAAAAACTAATCAGCCAAAGATGCACATGCATTCCATTTTTGCCTAAAAACCTTTAGTAGAATACTACATGGCAGATAAAAATAAAGCCAGCCAATATGGTCAGTGAGGGATTGTATGGAAAGAAAATGAAAATAAAAGGCTTTTAATGATGTCCCTCACTTGTTTTTGAGGCAGCTGCTGTCTATTTTCATAATTTTTTTTCCTGTGTGTGGTTTCCTAACTTCCTTCTGCAGCTGATAAAAAGAGGCAACAAAAGTGGAGTGTTTGGTTTATTTTTGACGGGGCCTGTGGCTTGGCTGGTGAAAGATGCCTTCTGTTTTTCTCCAAACGTGTTGCAGCAACGAGAGAAGCTGTGCCCGAGAGGGAACGTCTGAGCCAGCGTCTGCTCTCCCAGTCTGAACCCCAATCCTAACCTCCCTGTGAAACAAGACATCCCTCATCCAGGGACAGCGCATGCTGTGAAGACAAGAGAGGCATGGATTCTCCAGAGACCACCCCCAAAACAGACTGACGTATTACCACTGTCACAATAAAAGAGAAAGCACAGAAAACAAGGAACACTGCTCATTGGGTAGGGGATGACCTTTGGCCCAGGGTTTGAACACAGGTTGGTGGGGGTGGGGGGGAGGGGGTGTCTTGGCTTCTGTTCCATGCAGTTCAGTCCTAACGCTGTGGGACCACATCCCATTGCTGTTCATAGCACATGGCCCGAGAATGAAAGTCGCAATTGAGATTCTGATGACGTCGTGGGTATTTTATATTTATTAATGAGGGGAACGGATATAATCAGTTCCATTACACCATGGGGAAGCAGGCTAGTCTACTGGAATGTTCTGGAAACTATAGCACATTTCCAAAAAAAATAAAAAATAAAAAAAGGAGCCTTCAGACTCCTCAAACCATACTGTCCTTTTTGCAGGGGTGAAATAATAATGAAAAAAATGAATAAATAAAAAGGGGAAATAAAATTCTAGCAGTAATTTCATTTCTTTAATAGCAAATAAGCACACTTGCGGGTCTGGAAACCATATCAAAGGCAGTGGCCCTATGAAGTCCTGGCAAGGAGAATTCTTTTAGGTAACTGGAAGTCATTCCTCTAAGAGGATAACACAAGATTAGGATCTAACTGGAGAGACAGAGGTTTTTACTGAGGATTCTGGTCTGCAATGCTGTCCTAATCAGATGCCCAGTGGGGAGATAAAGGCCTGGCATAGGGGGCAAATGGACAAATGTGGGTTCATAAGCCTCTGTAAACCTTCTGAGAGGAAATTACTCAGGCTCAGCACGGTAGTGCGCTCTTGTGTGCCAGCATCCCTCGAAAAAAGTGTCCTACATCAACTAATGATGTAAGAAGCAGGAGAAAGTTGTAGAAAACATAAGCTCCTTAAAATATTAGAAAGGATTATTAATAAACATTTTTTAATGTACTGGTTATAATTCTCCCTAGATGCACTTTCACTAGTATTGTTTTTTCCCCACGTAAATGTATTTTATAATCACATTATGTCTGACAGTGAACTGAAGTGCACAATCCCCAGTCAGTTAATTTTTTTGTTTGTTTTTTTGTTAAACATGATTCTGTAGCACCACCTCATGTTAAAATTTTAGTATTGCAGTCACTAACAGCCAAAAAGGACATTCATTATTCTGTTGAAGAAATGCAGTCACATTACAGAACACTCTCATGTGTTACACTGAGACTTGTCTCTTTAGTGTGATTATTATAGTTCTGAAATCCCAGCCTATGACTATAATGATTCATGTATTTATCCTGCCGAATGGTACAATTAGCTACACAACCTCTCCTACTTAAGTTGGAGAGATTTCACTCATTTTTTTCATTACTATTTTAAATAACATACCCATTTGTGAGCGCACACACTAATTCCACCCATACTCTGTTCTCAGTACTCCATCTTCATCCTCAGATCCATTTAGTCCAACACAGATAATTAAATGTCCAAAGCCACCTGTCATCTTACATAAAGCTCCACACCTAAGATCTATTAGAACTAGTACAGCAGAGCGACTGCACTCAAAAACATTAAAGTAAAACATAAAATACAGGCAGGGAGCTCAGTGAGTCCTGAGCCAATATATCTTACTGCTGCAGCATAAAATATAATAATGACTATTGAACAGATAAATTGGGCAATTACAAAATCCTCTGTATAATATAATATCTACAGGTCCTATTGTGCTACTGTATGTACAGATACAACATAAACTTTGATGCGGTAAAACGAGCAACATAGCTCAGGAGGTAAGAGCGTTTGTCTGACAGTCGGAGGGTTGCCGGTTTGATTCCCCCGCCCTGGGCGTGTCGAAGTGTCCCTGAGCAAGACACCTAACCCCTAATTGCTCCCAACGAGCTGATTGGTACCTTGCATGGCAGCCTTTCACCGCTGGTGTGTGAGTGTGTGTGTGAATGAGAGGCGGCAATTGTAAAACGCTTTGGATAAAAGCGCTATATAAATGCAGTCCATTTACCATTTACAAGTAAATACATTAATCTTTAAAAGCACAATGTTTGCCTTGCTCTGTCTATACGATCCTAATCATTTACAGCCCATGCCCCAGAAACACTAGGAATTAAGTCACAGTTAATACTCTATGGACCATGAAATACATAATTATACATACAGTACATCCATCTCAGAACCCCCAGCACACAGTATGTTCAATCTTGAACAATATTGTCAACATATGTTAGGCATTTGATTTCTGAAAATACTTGCTACTATAATTTGAAGATAGCCAAATGTTTCCGGCCTGTTTTTGTGCCATTTTTGACGCTGGCTTGCCAAAGTGTTAATGCGCTGAAAGCGGGCAAGTTGTTTGGGTGATTACACGCTTTCTGCCTTCCCATAATTCCCCTGGGCATCGTAGTGTGGTGTGAAAGCTATGTGACACAAAACCTTGCCAGTGTCAGCTATTGGCAGCCGAATGTGTGCCTAATGGATGAGGAATTGAGCAGAGAGACTTACTATTATTATTATTATTATTATTATTATTATTGTTATTATTATTATTATTAAGCTATAATATCTCAAATTGCGTACATGGATCTGTGTTTCATTAGCACTGATCCAAGTATAAATAAATCTATAAATAAGTGGAGGCCTCTATAGGACTACATTTTCAGGGCGTCATTTGCAACAAGAACTGGAGATGCTTGATGATGACTGACATCTTTTTTTTGGGAGGGTGTGGGGGGGGTGTGGTTGCCTTAGACAACTCAAATGGATTTATGTGTGACAGCTCACACCTTGATGAAGTCACAAACAGCTGTAACATAAAATGTTATTTTCTGTGGATCTGGTACAAAATGATCTGTGCAGACATAATGGGTATTGATATACACTGCACCATCATGATACATGTAAATGTCTTTTTTACAGCTACAGCACCTATACTGTTAACCCACAGTACCTGAGCCACAAAAGCTCTGATTAAGAGAAGGATGTGTGTACTTCTGCAACACACTCCGAGTGCAAGGCTGTGGTCTACACCATGACCAAATAAAAACACCAGCTCTGTTATGCATGTAGTCCCATAAAGTAAACAAGGATTCGTTTATTTTATTATCATAGTTAACATCAAATAAACATGCATAGCTATTGATATTTACATTAGTTTTAAACAAACAGAAGTATCCATCCTGGAGTGTACAGTATAAATACATGTTACAGTGTCTGTTCACAGTCGTTGAGGGAGGACACTGTTCCACAGCCACTACTTCTGATGCTAACGCATAGCACGGTCACGTTCCAACAACGTCACAGCGCCATTATGAAGATGTTAGGTGCTGATGAATAACGGTTTTATTTGAGCTGGGTTCAAAAGAAAAGAGTACTTGAAGAACACCACACATTCTGTATGGTTACCAGAAGGTCAGCACCTGAGTCCCTCCTCTCCTCTTTACTTCCAAAACTAAATGAGGTTCCGGCTGGCCTCAGGAGTTTCCGGTGTGACTGACCTTCGAGTTTGCAAAGATAAAACAAAATTGAACATTTCCAAGGTGAGGCTTCAGCAGTACAGAGACCAGACCTTTTTCACTGTTAAGAACATAGAGCTGATCAATTTGTAAGAGAACCTGTGGCTCTACCCTGTAAGACGGAAAAGGAGTTCTCCTGAAATCAGAGCAGGTCCTGTTTCCCGCTTCCTTTCAGGATTGTGCTTCGTCGTAAGGCGCAGTCGCCACAACTGCTCTCAATACTGTATTCCAGTTAGTGCAGAGCAAGGGGGTTATCAGTGATGCCTTAGGGCAGTGATATTACGGGAGGGGGGAGCGCAGTAGGCTGTGTGTAATTGGATGAGGCATCAAGGCGAACTCCAGAGCATTTTTTTTTTTTTTTTCTAAAAAATCCATGGGTTGCCATGACTAAAGTTTTTAAAATAGCTGGCTTTGGCTTCATGTTTGGCACCAAGTAAATAAAAGGTGTTGATAAAACAAACAGCGCATTTTCATGCAAAAAGGTTTTGGGACAGGGTCAGGCAAGCCAGTCCTGCACCAGCACTCAGAGATGCTGTCCGTCTGTATTTTGAATCACCAGACGTGATCTCAGGTGACTGACCATTATAACTCTGCAGAGATGCAAATACATTTGCCAGCAGCCATACCTCCATGCACTCTGCTCCTGCCAAATGGCTGAAGCTAAGCAGGTGTGGGCTTGGTTAGTACTTGGATGGGAGACCACCAGGGAATACTGAGTTGCTGCTGGAAGTGGTGTTGGGTGGGCCAGCAGGGGGCAATCTTCCCTCTGGTACAAATAAACCCCAATGCCCCAGTGCAGTGACAGGGAGATGCCGTCTTTCGGATGAGACGTTAAACCGAGGTCCTGACTCTCTGTGGTCACTAAAGATCCCATGACACTTATCGCTAAGAGTAGGGGGTTCCCCGGTGTCCTGGCCAAATCCCAGATCTGGCTCTCGCAAACTTGCCACTAAAAATCATCCCCAGACTTAATTGGCTAAATAAATGTTCTCTCCCTCTCCACCTTCGCTAATGTGTGGTGAGCGTTCTGGCGCAAATTGGCTGCCGTGCATCACCCAGGTGGGTGCTACACATTGGTGGTGGGTGAGGTGAGTTCCCCTTCACTGTAAAGCACTTTGAGCATTTGGAAAAGTGCTATATAAATGTAATTAATAATAATAATAATAATTTCGTTGAAACGAGTCGATGGAGGCTTTGTCGTCCAGCTCGTTCTTAGTGTTTTTTTTTTTGCAACATACTGTAATATTGTGGGGAATAACATGACTGCAGGAATATTTTTGTTTTGTTTCTTGTTCAACCCATAACTTTCCAGATACACTGTCAATATGATTTAAAGATGTGTTCACAACCCAATATCAAGAGAGAACAATGTTTTCCATAACCTAAAAAAAAACACAAAAAAAACATTAACTGATATTTAGCAAGCTGGGTTTGCCTTTGTTTTCTTGTCAGGATGCACAGAGAGAGGCTGCCTCCCAGTGGTCTAATGGCTTAAAGAGGAGGCAGTTACATTTGCATGAAATCCTGCATAAGTACTCTGACACCTGGGTGCTGATTTTTTTCAGCATCTTCAAAACAATACCAAGCATAAAACATGATGTAAAAATAAACCAGCACGTAAATGCTTGTTTTTCCTTCCTACTGATAACTGGAAAAAATGGCATGTATGTCCAAGAGTCTGACAATTTTATAACATGGAGACCTACATGGTGTACGAGTTTACTGCCTCTCAAGTCTGAGACCTAGAGTACCTGCAGTCATATTTTAGTCTGTACAGTACAGCCTGTACTTTGCAGATCAAAGTTTCTTTATCTACTTTACCCATCTACGACGGGAGATCGATAGACAGATTGCGTCCCAACTTACATAAATTTCAACCCTTAAAATAACATGCAGATTCAAAACTCAAAACTTACCCAGTGCAGTCAAAAATATATGAAGAGTCCTTGTACATGTATATTAATCGTGCATCATACAAACGCAACTAGTTAAATGTTTAGATCTTCTCAGTTTTAACAATAGTTAATCATAAAACATGTTTACACTTAATTAATTCAATCAATTAATTGATCAGGTAAGCAAAATTTCTGTGCAGTAAGATAACAGTATAGTAGCAGACTTCAGTTCATGTCAACAAGACAGTCGTTTTGAACAGGTAGATTTCTTGTAATATGTTGAATATATTTATAAATGCTAATCATAATAAAAGTATTGCCAGTGATCAGTGTACATCAGTTTAACCTCAATCATGAAGTTGCACAAGAGAGAAGCTACGCTTGATTTGAATACACTTGGCGAATTTCGTGACAGTTATGAAGAAGAGCCATCCTTCCCATCGTTTTTGTATAAATACAGGAAAGGAAAACTGAAGGCCCGGAAGGACAGAAAAACGATAGAAAGGCATGCAGCAAATAAACAAGGAACTTTGAGAATATCCCAGTTGTACGGAAGGCTCATTTCAAAAGTAATAAACATGGGGAAATGGATTCTGCTTATTTGCATTAGCATTTAAGCTAAAAACATCAGTTCCCTCAAAGGAAAGTTACACTTGCAGAAATCCAGAACCATGGTGTGAGAACTGCCCTCTGACAATGCATCTATTAAGTTACATGTATTCTTGTTTAACAGGATTTGTTTTTTTTTAAAATATTATCATAACGTCTAGCTAATTTCACTGATCTAAACATTCCTTGCTGTTATTAAAATGTAACAAAGCTCAGTTTAACTTCAAAATTACACAATTTAAAAAAATTGGATGAATTAAGATGAGAGAGAGAATGGAGTAAGACATAAAATGTCAAATAATATCTTTGGTCCTTCAGTTGTACGCTTCTCATTCCTGAAACAGGATGTACTGAACAAAACATAAACAGTGGTGAGCGGTGGTTCAGTTAAGAAGATGAAGATCCATTTTCCTCGGTATGGCAAGATTACATACCAATTACATCAAAATGTTCATGGTATTGATACTCATAGAAGCCTCAAAATCAGTCTACATTCAAAACACAGGCTTCTGTGAGAAACTGTCCTTGTAATTTATTCAAGGGCAAAAGGTACCAAAAAAAAATTCTACAGACTATAGTTGCACAGACAGTTGTACTGTTGATTAAGCTGTTTATTCATTTTAAGATTATGAGAATCTGTTGTTTTCACAACAGCTTGTTAAATGCCGATGATATAAAATGTTGTATTAATCTCTAGTGATGGAAATAGATGTGTAATGTGGTTATATAGAGATAATTTGTCAAAATATTCACTGACCCAGTTAATAGTCTGCATGGACCATGTAGTAAAGTCTTAGAGCTGCAGTATCAACCAAGACAAAAGAAGCTGATATCACCAAGAAATACATGAATACTGGTTTTATGTTTAGAGATGGTTGATACTGAACAAGTGAGGTTGTAGCTAAAATATGTGCATTGGCTGACGATGCTTTCATTATGCCTGTTTCAGAATCCCCATATCCATGGAATGATACAGGATCCAAACAGTCGGGAAGGTAAAATGTTTTCTAGTGTGAAGTCTATAATACTTGCATAAAACCAGCATTTATTATTTTATTTATTCTTTATTTTTTGCAGAATCTGTGCTTACTCATGTTGTTCGATGGATGTAGTTTATTGCACATTAGGGCTCATTATTCTTGTGAAACTGTTTCATGTTTAACAGGCTAGTTGCGAGATTGCGCCATGCCTCCTGGGACTAAATTAGCGCACCGATCCCTGATCTTTGAGCTTGTGTTTGCACTGTAAGTCACTCCAGATAAGGACATCTACAGCCAAACGGACGTAACATACAGTAAAAGTAAAGCATGATTAGCAGTAAGCTGCCAAAGACACTCTCCCGGAGGATAAAGACTCCTCTCCTCTCACTCCCCAGGACTGGCGCTAAATCTAATATCACGTCCAGGGCTGTCAGCCATGCTCAGTTTGCAGTGAAAATGCCTCAAGCTGACGCACCTCCAAGGGGACTCAGTGGAAATGGTGGAAATACAGACGTACAGCAGTTGTTGTATAGTTGTGTGGTTCTGCACTTTATACCTTTCATGGTTTTTACCTGGAAGATTTACTGTTGGACATGCGGCTGTCAGAAGATGTCAGGTCTGAGTTTTGCGTTCTCAGTCCTTTGTTTGGTACAAAGGAAATACGGGGAATAAATAAATAAATAAATAATAGAACTGCATATAAAAGATTATATGACCGTCCCCCTTCCCTCAAACACACACACACACACACACACACACACACATACTTTTATAACGCTGCCTTTTTTGTTTAGAAATGTGGTGTTGGATGGCACTCTCGTAGCGTAAACAGTCACCACTCAGTTCTGTAACTTCTTGGGGTTCTTCGGCGAAGTCTGATCGCCAAACTTTTCATTCAAACAAATGCGCTCTAAGTGGAAAACAACAGAATGAGCAGACGCACACACACACACACACACACACACAAACACACATGCGCATGTGCACACACACACACGCACATGCATACACGCACACGCACACACACACATATGAACACGCACACACAAACACACACGCACTCAGGTGTTAAAAGTATAAGTAGTATGTCCAGTACAGCAGGTTGACGGCGATGAAGGAGAGTGGGAAGGACATGCGTGAGTAGTTGTCTATGTAGTGCGGGTTCTCCACGTGGCAGCAGTTGATGAAACGCAGGCACTTCCTCACGGTGCTGAGGGACTGCTCACACAGGCTCGGTGCCTCTATGTCCGCGTTCGCCTCGCTGCTGCCCGCCCCGGGGCCTGAGCCCGTCGGGGTCGCCGGGGTCGTGGGCGTCGCCGGGGCGGCCGGGGCTTCCTTACGCTTCTTCAAACGGGTGGAGTTGCTGGCGATGGTGGTCACGACGCCGTTCATCTCGTCTTCGCATTCTTGCACCTGCTGTCCGTACTGCGCGTGGATTGAACAACAAGACCAGGTCAAAACCGAGTATATGGCTGTACCTCTCCGGCCGACCAATGGTGTAACTTCATCACTCACTCAGTCACTCAGTCACAGACATTTGCATTTGTAGGGCTGGCCCCGCTGTTGCGGTCCAGTTATAAACAAGATCAGGTTAAAACCTAGTATATGGCTGGACCTAACACACGTGATTCGGCCGACCAATGGTGTAACTTCATCACTCACTCACTCAGTCACTCACTCAGTCACAGACATTCGCGTTTGTAGGGCTGGCCCCGCTGTTGCGGTCCAGCCAAAAATATACGCACAACGACATTTACATAATTACGTAACCACGCAAAATAAATGAATAAATAAAGTAGACTCCACAGCTCCTCCACTTCACATGTAGTTCCGTCGCTATGCCTATCACAGCTCTGTAGCGGTCTTACCATGAGTGCGTTGGTGCCGTTGGGTTGATGCAGAGTACAGAAGTGAGCTACTGCGTACTCGATCAGAGCCCCAAAGATGAAGCTGAAGCAGATTCCCAGGTAGACATCGATAGCCTTGATAAAGCAGTTGGCGTTGGGCAGCGAGGTTCGGGCACCCATCATCAGGGTAGTCATAGTCAGCACGGTCGTCACGCCTACAAAACAAAAAAATCAGTTTCATATTTAACATTTTGGGGTGGGCTAGAGCACAACTGGGCACCTCCTGCTATAGGAAGAAGAGCCTGAAGAATAGGGTATGGAGGAATAAGCTGCCTGCATGGTAGGGATAGAGGTGTCACTCCTGGGGGGCTGCAGTGCCTGCAGGTGTTTGTGATTTCCTTTCAATCAGCAGCCTTGAGAACAAGGTGTGTGGATTTGTTAGCCAATCAACAACTTAACACTGTAAAGGCGAGAGCCAATGCCATCAGGCATTTGAACAATCCGAATTACTCCAACACCACAAATGCAATACCCTCCTCCTTCCACGACTTTTCCCGAATAGCTGGGCTTAAAATAACTGTGTTGTTAGAATTCCAAAAAAATCAACTGATTAAAGAAATACAGGCTTTTTGTGCCATTTTCTTCACAAAACCCCCTGACAGACAATAGGTAACAGGTGCTGATACCCAGGTGTGAATGGGTTTCTCTCTCCTCCGGCATGCTATTCAGCAACTGAATGACCAACACTTTGATATGAATCACTGGGCCAAGTGCTATCGACTTCAGCGTGGGGATCAATAATTGTGGACATTGTATTCTTAGAAATTGTGGGTTTATAACTCCGTGGAGATATAACTCCTCCGACATACATTTTTCACTGAAATGGTGACTTCAGATTAACTCTAAATAGACGACAGGATGGCAAAATCATGCAAGCGAATGGGACCAGAGGAAGCACTGCAATTAGTGATGAATGACCTCATCATGGACCTGGCATGCGAGCTGCGTGAAAATGACATGAAGTCAAAGACAGAAGCAGCAGCTGCCAATGCAGCCACGCATGAAAGCACGGTGCCAGGTTCGGCAAATGCAGTCGGAATGAGGCTAAAGACAACTGCGTGAAACGCAACTGATTTGTGTACAGTCCCTGCTGTATTTCTCTACATACTTTCTACATTTTGTGTTTTGCTTGTTTTGCACATTTCAGCACTTTTCTCAATTTGCCTGTAATACGCCATGGCGTATTGTCCCATACCTATATACTGTAACAAAACCAAGATTGATACAGGCATGTCCTTTCTTTCAAGAAAATAGATTTGCAACATGTTTCAAAATCTTTATGAAAGGAGGTCACTGTGGGTTCTGAAATCAATGCTGTAATGCTGGATCAGTCTGCCACCCCTTGGTGGTTTAAGGTAGTAGAAAACACAGCCTTTCTAGTGTTAAATGAACACTACCCTAAAGCACACAGAAGCTTAAGCACATCTAAAACCAGAAGACACTGCGGCCCTCCAGGCCCGGATTCTGACACCTGTGGTGTAATGGGATACACACAGGATGGGGCGCCAGTAAGATGGGGTACAGTACCTATGCAGATGCGGGCCGGGACAGAAGACTGACTGATCCAGAAGGAGACCCAAGACAGCACCACCAGCAGGCTGGACGGAACGTACGTCTCCAAGATAAAATACAGGATGCTCCTCTTCAGCTCAAAGTGGAAAATCAGCTTGGGGTAGTGTCCTGTGGGGACAATCACTCTGCTATATTAAAGTGGAATATCAGTTTGGGGTTAATATATAATGACTCATGTCACAGCAGGAATTCACATGCTGATTTGTCTGCTGTTTAAATGATTAGCTTGACTTAAAAATAAAAGAAAATAAAAAAAAAACATTAAAAGATTAGGTGTTAAAATTAGGTATTATTGCAATATCAACTATTGTAATTAGTACATTGACGATCAACGGCAACTTAAAGGAATAGGTTGGCAATTAATGTAAAAGTGGAAAGCACCCCAGTGCTAGTAGAATCCTATTGGCTGTCACGGTTCCGCAGTACTTGTGGGTAACCTGTGATGCGACAGCAGCCTGTACCTGTCTCATAGATGGCCTCGGAGACAGAGGTGTAGTGGTCCTCCACTGTGTACTGGGCCAAGCGCAGCGTGTCCAGGCCGCTCACCGAGTCATTTCCTCTGGTCCAGTAGAACATCACATCATTTATATTATATCCCCCTGCAGGCATGATAAAATAAATCAGCGCACAGTTAATGTCAGGTTCCTCAGGGGGGACAGTTAAAGGGATGTTCGAGTCAACAGAAAATGTGAGTTTTTATTCATGGCCTGGATCACGAGTGCACTGGGAACCATTCTTGCAGGCCTCTTGAGCAGGGTAAATTAAGTATATTATGATTCCGGTATTAATTATCAAAACGTATCTGTCCAGTGTTTTGGGATTGGGGTTCGACCTTGCATTCTCAAATCATCCCACAACATTAAGTTTTACTTCAGATATTAGGGTGCTTCATGCATATTCACCCGTTTCACAGCGCTCTGTAATAGAAAGATTATTGAGGTGCATTTTCAGCTTTTAGCCCCAAGAGGGTGCTGCAGAATCAAAGGTTCACAGATCTCACAGGCTGTCAGATGCCAGCCAACCACATGAAACCTTTTCACTCAGATTGCTCTCTCTCTCTCTCTCTCTCTGTCCCTCTCTCCATCCCTTCCTCCCTCTGTTTCCCCCTTAGGACAGAACACACATGAGGCATGCATTATTGATTCCTTGTATTGCACAAGGGACGAGAGAAAGTAAATTGTGACTCTCTATAATTTCCTATTTCCTGCACTTCCTGGTCACCACACCAGAGAGAACATAAATAATTTCCCTGAGCATGGGACTGCAACATTGCAAATGCATTGTGTAAACTGCTGACGGTGAGTTAGTGGGAAAAAAACATGCGAGGTCGTGAAAATGAGTTATAAAGTTTGCACAGACCCCAGGCTTTTCTGCCTCCGCTGCCTCTCTGTGAACAGCACTGGAGTGGGGCAACTTGGGGGAACAAAAATGTTCTGACAACTAAACAGCCGAGATTTAAAAGCCTGCAGGAACTCCCGAGCTAAACTTCTGACACTTTCATAGAACCTGCATTTCTCCATCCACACCCCCTACAGCAGCACCATCCCACACACACACACACACGCACGCGCACGCGCACTCGCACACACAGGCACACACACACACAAGTACTGTGTAACAATTCCATTTTTTACGGCTTGGCTTCCTCAGTCTTGTAAGTGTCAAATAAATATTTCACCGGCGTTTTTATTCGCCCGTGCTCTGTAAACATTGGCTTAAAAAGGCGCACACTTTCCATGGCACTTCATCAAAGGAACAGCGTCTGAGCGTGGCCTGTTCCAGTCAGCTCTGCGGCGAGGCGGAGGTGCAGGAGTGCTGAATCTGGCACACTAGGCTGGTTAAAATCACCACATTCACAGCGCTTTCCCAGCGCAGGGGAAGGAGGGTGAGGGGAGTTTGGAAAGGGCATACGGGTTCAGTAGGGATCTCACTGTGGGCTGGCTCCGTGGAGCAGCACATACCGAGCGCCCCGCGCTCTCCCAGAGCCCCGCCTCCTGCTCTACATGGGCTGTCCTTACATAACGAGCTACAGCGCGGTCAGAGGGAAACCAACCAGCGGGGGAATCAGGGGGCAGATAGGGCGGGATGAAGGAATTAAAGGGGCAAAGGCAGGAAATGAGGGGGCAGATTTCACGTAGAAGTGCACCTGGCCTCCATAAATCTGCATGACACGCAAGGGTCTCATGCACAATGACACAATGAATAGTCAGACATGTCAACAGGCATACATACTGTACACGTGCACATACATGTGCATGCATGCACAAATACATGTGTATGCACAAATATATATGTACTCATGCACAAATAAACATACACAGTCCTATACACGCACACACACACACACACACACACACATACACACGCACACACACGCACACACACACACACATACACACGCACACACACGCACACACACACAATGGACCCCACTGGGGCCATCCACAGAGAAGCCAATCGGGTCATCGGCCAATTCGGCTAAATTACCACATGGATATTTGCATGACTCACCCTCATTTTGAGTCAATCAATGAGGATACTGATATCTGAATGGGTGACCTATTAGCCCTCTCACCAATCATAGAAAAGCACACATCATGTTACATGTACATAAGTGTCACTGTGTTCCTGTGCTGTTGCATCACTTATCACCTCCCACCCCACTGACCCAGAGAAAGGGCAGTCCACAGTGACACTTAAACTCCAGTTCTTCACGTCTCATCTCATTTCATCAAAGACATGTACAGAGGTCTTACAGCTCTCCAGTTGCAGTGTGCAGGTCTGCTTGTCCATAGGGTACTTGGTCAGGTCCATGTTGCAGGCCACTGTGGTTGTGATCCTACAGTAGAGACAGTGAAGAGGGAGTCACTGGTTACATATGGTTTACTGTACCTCACCGGAGCGTCCTAGTTTTTCCCTGTGAGTAGATCTCATTTCCGTCTCCAGGGAGATTCCTGCCAGCTGCCCTCTCTGAGCGCTGCTCTCCTTTCTCCATCATCCCCTCCAGTTCCGCTCTCTCCATCTGATACCCCTCCTTCCACCCACCCCTTCTTCTCCCATCTCTGTGACTGGCCTAAACCCCCCCTGTACCCCACTCACCCCCTCCCCCCACCCAAATACACACACACACACACACACACACACACACATAGTACATAAATGCACAGACACAAATATGTGCACAGACCAAGACACATAATATGTACATACACCAATGGACACAGACACACACACACACACACACAGACACTCGCACGCACAGATGGACACACATTATATGCACGCACAAATGAGCACATGGCAGGGACACGCATGCACACTCTGGCACGGGCACGTACCTCAGGGCATACAGAACAGTCCCGTTTGGAAAGATCCGGATCAATCTGTTCTCCACGGTGATGTCGTGGAGGAAGGACTTCTTCGAGTCCACAATGAAAGTATCCGGCACCCAGAGCAGCTCCACCAGCCGGCCATCCAGGCTCAGGCTCTTGTTGCCGTCGAAACACAGACGCTCGTCCGTCCACCGCTGCCTCAGGAAGATAGTGGCAGTGTAGTCCTTCATGAAGGCACAACAAACGATTTGCAGCATTTAATACTGGATGGGCACACCAGTCAGTGCATCTGACACAGCGCAGGCCCACACACCACACAACAATGTGTATTCCTGTAAAAACACAAAGCAATGAACCACAGACCTACAGAAATGCACAGAAAGCGGTATATCCCACCTAATGACATGAACCCAACTGTTAAGTTGGGTTGTAATCTCTAAATATTAACCTTGAGCCAATGCCATGTTTAGTGTGAAACCATGATTATAGTACTAACACTATCACCAATATTAGTCTTTGGTTCTAATCTCATTGCACAGCTAATCTGGTACAAAGGGCAGAGGTTGGACCTCCTGCTATGTGAAGCTGACGCTGGTTTTCTATATTTAGGTCACAGTTTGCATAGACATTTTGGTTTAAATATGCTACCCCCTCATCACATTCGAAAATCCAGATGGCACTACAGGTTGACCCAGTTAAGTAAAAATGTTTTACATTGGAAAAAAGCACATGAAGTTGATGTTAGCATGCTAATGCTATCAGTGCTAGCATGCATCTCACAGCACTGCAAGACTGGGCCGGCCACTGTGTCCTACCATGTTGATTTCTGATATTGTGTCGATGCTGGCGATGTCCAGACTCATGCCGACCGTGACCGGTCCGTCTGTTGGAGAAACGGAATAAAACATGGGCCCCTCAACATATCAATCACACACGTGTGCATGCACACACACACACAAACACACACACAAACACACTCTCACTCTCTCTCTCTCTCTCTCTCTCTCTCTGTCACTCGCTGAAGATCAGTTGCTCCTCATAGACACTTGACCAGACTAAGAAAATCATCCCAACAGAAGCTTAAATCTGCCCTTCATCACTGACAGTTTCCCTCGAGCTGCTTATTTGAGAGTTTGTTTCTTTCTGATTTGGCAATCATGGAATTAATTAGCTGAATAATGCACATCAGTGGGCAGTTTATCACCTATGCCTTAATTGAACCTCATGGCACCGTTCAGCAATCTACTGATTACTTCACCATGGGGACAGATTCAGTGCTTGCTGACTGTGGGCACAAACTGGGCACAGTATCAGATTAATGTGTAATTACAGGAAGATTAAAAACTACCTTCAGTTAATGTGCAAATTTATTATCATACTGGATTACACGGGACATCTATTCCAGTGTATCTTCTGGCGTTCACAGGACAGGACAACTCAACGCCCATTTAAAATACGTGTTCACATTCACCTGGCAGCGTGTCGCCTGTGCCTTCATTTCCCAGAGATCTACAGCTTATTTGATCACTGGACAATAAAATGTCTACGCCCAAACAACAGGGCACAGTAACAGAGTAAACAGAAATGAATCTGCACACACTCTGCTTAGTTCCTTAAAGGAGTCTGAGGGTGGGTCCCTGCCCGTGTTATATACACTATATCCAGATGTGATCCTTCCGGTTCATTCCATCTACACGTTCAGTGAGGGGCAGTGAATCTGCAGTAATTAACAGCCATTAAGGGGACCGTTAACCGTTCTGTGCACATATCACTTAAACAGGCAGCTTTATTAGCATGCAACCTGTAGCATAGGAAAATACATATGGCCAAACCGGGAGAAATCTTAAGCCACACTTGCCCTGCCTTCCTGAAACAGGAGCAGACTCATCGCTCTGAGCTGCATTGTTTTTGCCATTTATAACCAAGAGTCAATACAAGGCTATGGACCCTGCAATGTATTTAAACACAAATGCTGCACCAAGTTAAGCTTTTATTCTCCATAATGCTGCTGCAATATGTTTTCCACTGCCGATCGATAAATACTATCCTACCACTATCTTCTTGTAAAAATGACATGCGATCACTCTAAAAAACAGAACTATTCTAAATGAACACCTATACAGATATTTACAAACCACATCCAAAAAGCAGGTGCTATATTTTAAATTCCCATATGAGTACTTAGAAACATAAACACCACTATGACTTTGCCAGTCATGAATTTTCCAGGGTTTGGCTTTGAAAAACTCCTTTGTTCCTTTAGCAATATATTTGGATCATGGTCTTGCGGTAGGATGAAGCGCCAGCCAATGTGTTTGGAGGCATTTGCTTGAATTTGACCAAATAAGAGGCTTCTGTACACTTCAGAATTCAGTTGGCTGCAGCTATCAGCAGTTATATCAATGAAGAAAAGTGAGCCAGTATCTGTGGCTGTTTCAGAGATAAGGGGGATGCTTTCAATATTGAGCAGTTCTCTTTGTGCCCCATACTCCGATCCAAGTGAATCTTGGTCTCCTCTGTCCACAAGACCTTTTTCCAGAACTCGTTATGGTGCCCTGAAATCCCATTTATATGTATAAAAAGTGCTGAAATTTCTATATGATGAAACCAAAAAGTTGAGAAACCATAAAAGCTGAGCATGTGCATTTTAATCAAATGTGCATTTTTTACTTGCTAATCTAAAATTGTGGTGTAATAATAATAGTATCCCTGGTGTGAGTGTGAATTGTCTCACTCGCATGCATACATCCATTAGAGTAATTTAGCTCGTTGTGTAGTTGTGATACTGATGGACGCATGTCTTCTTACTGTCAAAGAAAGGGCGCAGGTATTTGTTGTATCCTTTCATCAGCTTCTGAATGGTGGGGGGGAGAATCTCGCCCTGTACTTCAGCCAACAGCAGAAAGTCTTTCATAATCCTGCAGAGTTTTTTTTTTTTTTGGGGGGGGGGGGGTTAGGAAGGGAAGGCAGGAAAGAGATAAATGATTTAGAAGCAGAATAAAATGGTGCACTCATGCAGCACGACCGATCTGATATTTCTAATTCCAATTACCGACCTTCCGACCACACGTCTGCGGAGAGGCAGAACAATGAAGCCAGAGTCGGTTACATAGCGATAAGGCATGTGAACCCAGATTAAACCGCTCAAACAACTTTGAATGAAAGAGAGATATAATTGGATAACTCTGATACTCTTGGACAGAACGCATTTAAATGCTCCATCAGCATTTTTAAAAATTCTGGTACTTTTCATTTATTTTTTTCTTTTATGCAGTTTCACGCTTATCACATCCGTTTCTGATTTTCCTTGGTGTCTGTATTTCTTATCTGGATTTATACTGGGTTTACCACTAAAGGGGTTGAGTATTCAAAAGCAAGTGGTAGCATTTACTACCAACGATTCCCATAAGAGCCAAATGTGCTATTCACAGAGTCTCTGCAAACTCAAGCCGCCGGAACATTCTGAGCTTTCAAAAGGAGGTTCCACATAAAAGGAGAAACTGGCCCCAGAGGGTGGGAGATGCGTGAACAGTGCTGACGGAGAGCTACAGACAAGCAGAAGCCTTCAATGTCGCACTGCATGTATAGTCTTCCATCCATCCATTATCTATACCCACTGTCCTGGGCAGGGTCGCGGGGGGGTGCTGGAGCCTATCCCAGCGTGCATTGGGTGAGAAGCCAGATTACACCCTGGACAGGCCGCCAATCTATCGCAGGGTACATGCACCATTCACTCACATCAATTTGGAGCCTCCAATTAGCCTACCTGCATGTCTTTGGACTTTGGGGGGAAACCAGAGGAAACCCACGTGGACGCCGTAAGAACATGAAAACTCTATACAGACAGGCCCAGACTCGGATTTGAACCTTCTTGCTATGAGGTGGCAATGCTACCCACTCTACCACTGTGCCACCAGTATTACAGTGTATATGCAGGGAAATGACTCCATAGTACGGACGATACTGGGCTGACCCTCTTTACCCCACCCTGCTGCCATCCACACCCTCCACGAGTAGAGAGTACATAGGCCAGCCCATGGACACATGCCTTGGTGTATCTTTCATGTGACACCACAAAGAGTTTTGGGGACTTCAATTAACAGTTTACCTTGCTAATTTAATGCTTTCCCCCAGCTCCACAGCAAGGAGAAAAATAAATAAATAAATTCAGTAAAAATAAAAAGAACAAGACCTGACATCAAGTTATTCAGCAAGAAGGTCCCTGTGTTTTACTGTCACAACTGAGTCTGTTCCAGGGCTTTGAGCGTAAGGAAATTAGAGTGGGAACGTTTTGGACCAAAGCAGCGTGCGTGTGTGTGTGTGTGTGTGTGTGTGTGTGCGTCTGTGTTTGTGTGTAGTTGTTTATTCATGTGCTAAGCACCACAGTGGTAAATGTGTAGCATGAGTGCTGCCATCCTCCAGTCCACAGATGGAGAAGCTCGCCTGCCACAGCGTGTCACCACCACAATGCTGATTATAGAACCTGGCAACCCAGTGGACACAGCACCAAACACAACCACAAGCACAACCGCAGCCTTCTTCCATGCTCACAGGGGAAAGCCATCGCTGACCAGACTAGCCCTCTCTAAATCACTGCCACACTAAAAACACGTGACGTTGCTGTCTCCAAAAACAATCATGAGCAAAATCTAAATAATTGTGCAGAACTGTAACAGGTCAACTGTTTCTGCTCAGTATTCAACACAGGTGCTAAATGCAGGGTTTCCCCCAGTTATTAATAATGGAGGCACTGTACCTCCACTGAATTTACGAACGCGTTCGCAACTATAAGAGAAAAATCAATAAAACCTCAGGCTCAGAAGGGGAAAAAAGGCATAGTGGGTCTATTTAACAAAATTGCCATGGTGTAGTCATGTTTTCACCAGGTCAGGTGTAGGCTATACTGTACCTAGTAAATACTACGGCTCACCAATTTACACCACGACTGCTTATCCTCTGAGGCACTTCCCCCTCCACTAAATATTGAAATGCTGTCAATGTTAGGCAGGGGCCTATTTCCTCAATGTGGAGTCAGAGTTCACAAGAGCAGTGGGACCCAGGTGGTGCAACCTTGAGCAAGGTACTGTTCTAAATCTGAACTACTTTAATGTGCTTCCATCTGAAGGGACAGATACTTTGTGTAATACAAGCCTTGCTATTCACACAGGGTATGAGAACATGTGAGAAAAAAAAAACAGAGAGTGCATTATGGGACAGTATTAGGCTGTATTCGTGGATGTATTGTTTCTTCTACATGGAGACAGACCAGGAGGTTTTGACTGATATCGAATACCTGAGTGACAGAAATCGAAGGTTTACCCCTGATCCTGCGACGGCTGAGCTTTGAGGGATAAAAAAACCCACTGCGCCAAAAAATAACTACAGCCCTCCAGGCCAGAGTTGGAGCTTAATGAAATGCTGCATGAGAATACAAAGCAAGCCTGGGAACATGCTGAGTTTTCACTAAGTTTTACCCCGGTTGCCTCATATAATTCATTCTTTTAGTTGTCTCTCCACCTCCTTCATTTTGCTTTCCCACTTTGCATTATGCATTGTGGAACTCTGTGATCCGTTTTCCTGAAGCAGGAGTCCCCCGAGCGCGTGGCTCACACTGAGTCCTGAAGCCGCCTTCCGACATCGAAAATGTGCCGTCAAGCCGAGATCACTTCACCCTCCCTGCTTACTGCTGCCTGTGTGTCCGCACCCACGCTCGCATCCGGGGTCATCCACAGAATCCTAAAGGGCTGAAGAGGAAGCTCTTCCCCTTGGCCTTGGCACTTGTTGGAGTCCATGATTCCACTGACATTAACCCCTCCAACCCCAGTACATGCAAAACTACCTGATAACACCAAAGTGCCACCACCATATTGTTTTTGCATAAACTTTTATAAATACCCCCCTTACAATATAGCTCCATACATGTACTGTTCATTTTATGCACCCTTCTTGGTGCATCTCTCTCAAGGCCATGAATCATTTTGAGGACACTGTAGATATACAGCAGAGGTACTCATATTGCTGTACTCATCTCCAGCGCGTGGCTCTTTGACTGTGAGCTGTGGCTCTTAAAAGGTCAATAAAAATTATTATTTGTTTGTTGAACTAACAAGCGGACATCTGCATCACTGTCAGTATCACTGATAATAAAACTACTTTTCCAATCATGCAGTGCATACTAGACATCCCCCCCTGCCACGCCACCAACATATCTAGTCAGTAATGGTCATGACTGTCATGACTGCTATGAGCACACACACTGCACACAGCACATGATCCTGTGCTCGCTGTCGCCATGCTACGAGGCAGCGTTCTAATGGAGACAGGTTTTTGTCAGAGTGGGAGGATGAGTTCTTCATACCCAGCAGCAGACGTAAAGGCGCCTGCCTGTCACATGGTGGTCCCGCTGCTCGGCTCAAAAGATCACATTTCGTGAGACATCACAGGAGTCATCATAAAGATTCTTCCACCGAGTTTCCTCTTGAGTTTTCAGAAAGAAAAACTGGAAAGGAAAGTGCAACCAAACTTTTTTTTTTGTAAAGACAATTATGAGTGTTGCAGCTGCCGCATAGGAAATCACATGTCATCATGAAATGGATAAAACCATACCCTGATAGAGATGATGAAGGAATGTACATTGATAGCATGAGCCAGGATATTCCCTCAGGCATAGGACTTATTAGCAGAAGTGAAAAAAATTCCAGCTGTCTTATTTGACTGTGACCAGAAGGACATCGGATACATCAGAAAACCAAGAAACCACACTGTCTGCAGATTTAATGACATTCTGCTGCTAATGTGGAATATTTGGCAGGCCACACACAGGCGACTACAGAGGAGACCAAGGAGCCTCTCGACACGACAGTCTCCAGAACAGGAGCACAATAGGTGAGGAAGTGAAAGCAGTCACATTGCACTAGTGGAGGAGGTTCAATATGGCACCCATGAAGTGACTGCAAACACAAATCCAACGGATGGTGCGCTAGCCATACCAAGCAAGAGGACCTGGGAGGTAGCATTTCTCCACTTTCAATGCATTGGCAGCATTTTAAAGTGGAGAAGGATGTTTATACCATTGCACCCCATGTGCAATGTGTCAATCTTTAAATGATGTGAGGGAGACTGTACAGTAACATAACCAGTGAATCTGATACTCAGTACAAGGATGTGGTTTTGCAAGCTTGCTCACTTTATAAATGCAACCATCTTGAGAAATGATTACTGTTACAGAGGTTCAAACTGGCCAACAGGAGGATGAAGAGGGATAAAACCAAATGTCCATTACTTTGGAACCGATTCCTGGAAACTGACCCAGCTTCTCAACACCCTGTAACGACCCGTTACCAGCCACAGCTGACAGAAATGAGCACGTGCTGTTCAGATCGAAGGAACATTTGCAGTTCATCTTCCCTCCCATAAAATTATCGGAAACAGGCCAATTAGGTACATTTTTATAATAATTTGTCACATCTATGTGAATGTCTGACACCGTGTGTATCCTAACTAACACTTCTTAATGTGCTAATTTCCCTCGCTTGTTTCCCTGTCCAAGCAGCTGAAACATATTCATCGTTTTCAGACACTTGGGAGAACAGATGAATTTAATGTACACACAACCCCCTATCCTCCCCCCAAATTAGAACTGAGAACTTGGAACAAAATCACCACTCAAGCAATTTCCACGGCAGTAATCAAAATCACATAATTTCTCTCCTCTCACTCTCTCTCTCTCTCTCTCACTGAAATAAGGATTCGGGATATATGTTCTACCCATCAACTAAAGTGGATCACGACCTTACTGAAGCACTTGTTATCAGTGAATGGAGCATTATAGAGACTCACCGATGTCGCCAGGAATTTATTCTGATGACGTAATGGATCGCATTTAATTTTATTCCAACGCTCTGCTTGTCAGCAAAGGAACGGCCCACACTGCATGACATCCCGCCGTCTGCCGCTGACCGGTTAGGCGGTGAGCTACCATGATGAGCGGCGACTGTGACTGGCAGCACTGCAGAGAGGCACGTGATTGGCCGCAACGTTTCCCTGGGAGGAAAGCAGTACGATCCAAGAGACAGTGCTCACCATCAACTGGGTGGCAGCAGTCTTTACAGGAAGTGCACTCCTCCCACACAGTGTCCACATAGCTCAGCTGGTGGACTGCAGAGTGAAAATAAATGGGGACTGGCAGCAGTTACTTCAGAGGAGAGCACATGCCCTTCTACGCTCTTCCTAACTGAGTGAGGATGTCAAGGACATAAGATGGTTCTATGAACTGGACCAGAACGGATCGGACTACAGTAAAGTGTTTTTTTCCTGTAAAAGTAGATTATAAACAGAGAAGCTGGCCAGTTTTCATTGGCCTTTGAGCGCGTTCCTCTCTGAAAGCTCAGTTTCATTGGCCCTGTCGACCAGCAGCAGGTAGGGCCGCCCACCTACAATAGAAATGGCTGCCAGAATTATTCTAAAACGTGGAATAATATGCTCTGTCTCACAGTTTAAAAAAAGGTTCAGTACACTCCCTATATGGTAAGAGTTGCACAATTATAGGAGGTCACATTCACCAATCACATGCCGTTACCCTGTACTGTGTTCATTCCAGCATTTAAAGGTGTTCTGTTCTTTGTGTGATATGCTGGGAAGACTGGAAACCAAACTGAAACATACAGCATAGCACCAGCACTGTATTTACACGGCAAATATAACTATGTGAACCATCTGCATAATTATTTTGGGCCATTTCAGATTCTCATACAAATGTAATTGTCACACTAATTTATTATGGTTATTATGGTTTTACCTCTTTAAATAGGGCAATAATAGGCATTTATCAACATTTAAACAAGCAGTAGATGTGTTTGAAGTGCTAATTTAATAGAAAGCTAATGAAGGAAAATTTTAATTGTGGTTTTTTATTTGGGGGGGGGGGGGGGAGGGGGGGGGGCAGGGTGCTTTACAGTTGGCAGCAGCACATCATTATTGTGTACATGGTAAGGGTTAGTTTTTCCCAAGGTGGAGACTTTTAAGAATATATTTCTGGTTTGGTTTCTGTGAAGGAGATAGTCTGGAGCCCTCTCTCCATATACAGTATGTACGCATTCTCTCTCTCTCTCTCTCTCTCTCTCTGCAGGGATGTGGCACACATATCAGAAGAGATTACTGTGTGCCGTTTCCCCCTGCAGAGATCCACGCTGTTCCCCCTCTCTCCGCTCTGCTCCGGCACCCTCAAATCATCCTGCCGCTCATCACCATACCATCCTGCTGCCTCACCCCCCCCCCCTCTTCCCCCTACAGCGGTTGGGAAACTGCCACTCTGGGGAAAGAGGCATGCCGGCACGGACTCAGAGAGGAAGGGGAGATCTGAGGGAAACTCTGTCGTTCTCCCCCCCCCCCCCCCGGATATTCACTCCAGCTGAGGAAACAGGGATTTAGCTCCCTTCCCGCACCGACATAATTAAACTCGTTTCGATGAGCTGCTGTAAATGTCCACGGATCATCACAAACCCCCCCCCCCCCCCCCACCCCACCCCCAGCACCCTCCCGCAGAATAAGCTGCAGTCTTTCGTGAATCATATCTCCGAAGATCCCCCAGATTCCAGCACCCGTCTTATCGCTTGCAGAGCAGCTCACGTTCCCCAAGCCTGTCGCTCGTAATGCCATATTTAATTCCCCTGGCAAAACAAACCCCCTCTGCGCTCCTTTAAGTGTGTCACACATTAAAGCGTAGTTTCCTCCGAGCTCAGAGCTCTCTCTCACTAATCACACCGGGACACACACTCAACACTTCTGACACAGGGTGCAAAATCAGCCATTTCAGGGATGTTTTTAAAAAGGGTGCGATGTCTAACTTAGAGTGCTATGTGTTCTTACATCCCAAAATCCACCCGCTTTATATTAACTGGGGGACAATGAAACACAGGGCTGAAAGCCCTGCAAGTTTAATCCAAACAAAGCTTGTTACAAAATGGCAGACACAAAACAACAAAACAAACCAAAATCACGAAATACATACAAATAAACAGGTGTTGGATGTGGAAGTGGACAGGACAAAAGCCAGACCAAAGTGGGGTCTATAGAAGACGACTACCCTAATCAAACACTAGTAGTTATTTTTCTTCCCACAGGATAACTACTCTCACACAAAATCTAAAATCTAAAAAAGGTCACTAGAAAAGAAAAAATGAACAAAAAGAATAAAATGAACACTTCCAAAGCAACAACACACACCCAAAAAAAATCAAAGGCTACAACTTAAAAGGTATCAAACATTGTCAAAATATACACACCAGCAATCTGGTGTGCTAGATCAGTAAAGAAGAGAGCCTTGCTGGTGTGGTTGGGCTGTTTTATCCCCTGGAATGCAGGTAGACAGGTGTTCGTCATAAACCTTTAATTTCCCTCTGCAGTGCCACCTATAGGCAGAAGGGCAGTATCCAAGAAGGAAAAAAAAAACAGGAGCAGAAACAGGAACATAATACATGTATATAGACCTGAAGTCTGGTTTCAACTTTACCAGTCTAAATGGTCTGAAACATGTAATTAACAGCATTGAAGTATTATCATTATTGGTGAACACATTCAGCTGGAACAGAAATGTGACTGCTGATTGCTGACTCGAACACTGATTATGATCACAGTCTCATCGAAGAACAAAACATTTCGGTTATTTAAACAAGCCCATGATTTAACAAGGGCCTTGCATACCCATCAATATGTTCATGAACATTGACCAAACATGACCAGTTACCACACATCTGGAACTGAAAATTCACATATTTCTCTTTGAAATGTCCGCAGTAACCAAGGGTATCGTGCATGCCGCCCACGCAAGGCACGTTGTGAATAGCGCGCACATCCAAGGAGACATGGACAGAGCCAGGCACGCGCGTGCGCTGCAGCCGCGGAGTCGGAGTTGTTAGATCATGATCAGCCAGATCTTCGCAGCCACATGTTAAAGAGCGCCTCTGGGACGGCAGGCCAGAGCAGCTGAAAGGACGTGCAATAAGCCTTCCAGACGGGTTCAGCCAAGGATGCCTCTGATCATGCAGACAGCTCCTAATGGCGACCAAAAACGTGCCCTGAGTTCTCATGTATCATTAACATTACTGGCATTTGGTAGATACTCTTATCCAGAGCAACTTACCCAACTTTTGTATTTTTACAGAGTATAATTTTTGCAGCCAAATATATACTGGAGTAATGTTGGTAGTGTCCTACCTGGAAATCAAACCAGACATCTTTATGTTACAAACCCAGTTCCCTGCCCATTGTGCTACACTGTCACCTAGATAACACAAATGGCAGCAGGAAATTAGCCTTCTAGTCCTATCTGAAACTGAAAGTATGCTTGAAAAAAGGCAGCATTCAGCAACCTCAGAAGAAATTTCCCCAAATTTCCCCCCTATTTTAATTGACAGACTGCTATCATGTTGAATTGTTAAACATCTCAACAGTGCTTTGATTTGTGAACATCCATCCAACATTTAAGGGCAACCATGATCGAATCTCTATGGTCCATAAAACCATCATTCGCCCCCCCATGTCTAATGGGGACTGTGTTCACACTTTACAATTTGTATGACCTAGCACAGCGTCCATCTTCCAGCGTAATGAAAGAATTGGCTTCTCCACAGCCTGGCTCACCACTATGCCTTTCCCAAAGCAGTGTTGACAGCCTGTCAAGCCATGCATTCAAAATGATCAGTTATCTGGAAGACAGAAGGGTGCAGATGGATTTGTTATTTTTTTATTTTAAAGTGATCCAGAGCTGATGCTATCTATCAAGAAGACTTTTAATCTGCAGCCACAAAGGTCTTCATGGTTAAAAAATTAAAACCTGATATACCATTTGTGGGGAGCTCAAACAGCCAAAATATTGTCATCATTATCATAAGTACATGTAGACATTATCGCCCCCCTCTGCTTCAGTTTCATGCAATATTCTCTGTTATGTTGAGTTTACTATTCCCAAAGGCCCTACTAGATAAAACTTTGCTGATCATTTATGCAGAAATTCATGTCAAAAAAAGATAATAGCCTTCATATTTTGCCTTAATTTCCTTTAAAATAATGCAAATGAAGTTAAGTAATGAGGTCAAATGAAAGTTGTTCCCTCTTCGGTTCAGTTAGAAAGCAAATTTAAGTATGCATTGCCATGGTTACACAGAGAAAGCCTTGGTTTGAGCATCGCTGTAAATAGAACAGATATGACCGGTGAGGATGCAGCCGGTCAATATGCCAGCTTGATTTTGGATAAGGTAGGAGACACTTCCGTCTCCATGGCAATCCCATGTCGCGTGGCTTTGCCTGTCAGGTTCAACGAATGTACTGCGGACTAAGAATGGAACAAATAATTAACTGGACTCCTGGAAGAGCTGTCATTTATTCTTCTCGAGTAACAGTGAAACACCCAGAGGGGAAAGTGCCAACAGATTTATACATTATACATGTATTATACATGATTTATACAGGATAATTGCATACATTTACCAATATACCCTCTGTAATAGTAAATATGTGGATTGCGCTAAACATCAAAGTCAAATAAGACACAGAACAATAATGTCATCAGGATTTAGATAGTCATCCATGTTCTTGTGTGCTACATAGCAACCACATTTCAGCCTGTAGCAGGTGTTACGCAAAAGTAACAAGCATTAAACAGACAGTTCACTGAGGTCAGGGGATATCAGCCACTGCGTGGTCAATTCAGGAGGGCTAGAGGTTTTTCCCTAAAAAGGTTTGCGATCCCTTGCCTTAACTCTGCCTGGAGTACACTGCACTGTACTCATCTGTTCATACATACCAACCAAATATATACAAGCTTCCATTGATATTAATTCACTAAAATTATGTTATCATGTGCTCAGTAACATGAGACAACAATTACTCAAATGTAGGAGAGTAGGCTCGAGGAACAGGAGACAGAACCGCGTGCATATTGAGCATCAGGTGTGGTACAGGCAGAATTTCTTGAATAAATAGCCCAGCTATATAAACATTAAATAATTGATAGAAGATCCAAGTACAGTGCACAGATTCACTGGATAAGAAACACAACGAATCAATGAACTTTCAATACTCAATCTTTTATGATTCTTATAATAATGAATATAATAATAAAAATGTCATGAAGAGATTACATATATAAAAAGCTGTTACATCTCACAGTGATTTGTCTTTTTAAAGTAGCTAAATCCTTATGACAAAAGTATCACTAGCAAAAAAAAAAGCGCTCACAGCAAATACTCTTTTTATAACGCAGGGATTTCACAGGCACATTTTGGCTCAACAAAGCATCCGGAGGAAGACAGCGTAGCTGCAATGCACCTCTGCACTGCACGCTTTATGGAGACAAAAAAGCCAAACAAAAAAACAAATCTTAACAGTGAAAGCTACCCCGCTGTTTATATGCAATTTCCATTTACTGGGAGCCTGAAAACAGGCAAAAAGAACTTGACTTGAGTTGCCAGCAGCAAATGGGGCATTGCCTTCGGCTTAAGCCACAATGAGGTCACCCATTCACCGGCTCTCTCGGCAGTAGGGATAAGGGAGATCAAGCCCACTGAGGATGGAAACAGGAACGCACGTCTGACGTCTTCATTTCCACATCCACACACCTTCGGTGGCACGCTGTCCTTCACAAACAGCTGACAGCCTTCAAGGATTAACTCTTATCCCATCTTATGTTTACCGTTTCAAGAGCCTGTATAATCCTGTGCGGATGTGACCATCACAGGAAGAAAATGGCTCCTGTGCAATAAGCCATAAAATGAGCCTCTTACTGAGAAGATTATTCAATAAAGAAATCCACTGTAGACAAACACAATTCACTCTGGGTGTTGCAAGATGGCTGTGCATATCCTTAGCTTCCAGCTTTGCTCATTTCCAAAATCATGAAGCAGGAGGCCTAATTCTCTAGTTTATTAGCTAACAGTTTCATAGATTCCTTTAAGTATTTTGTTTTGGCAATGTTATGTCTTTTACAATATCAATGACCCAAAAATACTCCCACAAATGTGAACCTTAGCTTTGAATAGTACTCCAACGTTAATATTGCTTCCAAATCATGTTTTAAACCTACGCATGTATCTCAGACCAAACACGCAACGTATTAACAACCCGTAACAAACCCACTTGACCGCAGTTGTTCACACAGAAAAGCAGTGGTGAACACTCAAACCTTTATTGCTTTGTTTGGTGTTTTTTCGTATCTGCAAGTAGAAGCAGCTTTGGCCTGGCTGTTGGAAAGAGGGCCGCAACTTCAGCCATGCAGCTTTAGTCAATTAGAAATGTGGAAAATCTGCCCCTCAGCCTGGTCATATCAACAAAAGAACAGACAGAGGCAATTTACACTGGCGAGAGGCCTTATTTGATCTTCCAGGCGAGAACGGGATAGCATGTATCAGACAAATTCCCCCCAGAATTCCCCCTCCGTGAAATGAGGCAGTGTTTGTGAAGAGCAGACCCGCTCCACAGCATGCCCATGCCTCCCTTTTCTGCCAGGAACACAGTCAGGGACAGACCCTTTCAGCTGTAAGCTCAGACCACCAATACATACACACCCACTAAAAATGATTTATGACAAATGACTTATGGCTACACATGGCTGACATGGTGTACTGATTTTCACAGTACAGACATCATGCGTCAGATAATTAATTCAATCAAGAATTTTCTAATTAGTCTTCTCAATCATAATCTCATTATATACTGCATCAGAACGATAAAGCATGGTTTTAAATGATGCACGCAATAAACACAGAACGCTAAACTGAAACCATGAAATAGTCACACAAGGATACACTCTCAGATTCCTCCGATCCTCACCATTCCCAACCAGCAGCACCCCCGATGGTTGGGACACCGTGAGGTGATTATGTAAGCTCTCCTTGATGCTCCAGGTGTGGATGGCAGGGCTCCAGAATGCTCTGGGTCCCTGGCCCCTCCCCTGTTCCCCTTCCCCCTGGGCCCGGCACAAAGGCAGATGGCTCTGCTTTCAGATCCACACAGCACCTCCTGCTCAGCACAGATCAGGAGGACCAGGGTTTAGCACCCTCAGGATACTTCATCATGTTAAAAATCTCATAACTATCGGCGGCAGACGTGCAGTACCCTATCTGTGCAGGGGTTCATTAGATGAGCTCATGCTGTGCATTCAGTGAGCTGGATATGCATACTCATTTCTTATGGAGAACCTGGGGGGTTCCTCAGTGTGAGATTTAAACCCATGAAAAACAGGTCTGCTGCATCAACCAGTACGACACCATGAACTGTGCAGTCTCTCGAAGCCATGGTACCCCAGGCCTGGCCTGGGAGACTCACAGCCGAAGTTTGCTGGTTTTTGACACTCACTTTAAAACGGGCAAACAATTTAGGCCCAAGAAAGAAAGTCATTAGATTTAACAGTGTGACAGCTGCTTTCATTTATCAATTAAATGTTGAGTAACAATGAAAGCAACAAACCCTGTGGCTCTCCACAAGCTGGCCACTCAGTTAAAGGGAGAGAAGAACAATAAAGTCTCCATATGTTACTGTCTGATATTCCAAGAACAGGGGAAAAGGCATCCACACAACAGCTGGATTCAGTGAAGAACCTGAAAGAAATGGAACCAAGCACCTTCCGTACCTAACTTTAGCATAGCCAATAAGGTTTAGCATAAACCCAATGAACTTTTGCATAAACCACATAAGCCTTAGCATAAAAAAGTTTAGCATAAACTCCATAAAATTTAGCATGAACACCATACAGTTTAGCGTAAGCCCAATAAAGTTACATTTATTTTTAGCATACGCCCCATAAACCAAAGCACTGTGAGGGCGCGGGATGTTAGAGAACCAGATGCCACCGAATAGGGAACTAAAAGCTACTCACACAGGTGAGCTAGCCACAAGGTCTAGGAAGACTGAGGAATGGACAGCAAACTCAACAGAAAGGTCCCACGGGAAATCTCCCGGAACCACGGGCCCAAAAAGTAAGAAAAATAAAGAAGGGAGTAGCCTAAAGCAAGCAATACTCCTAGGACAAATGGTCCAGCCGAGTACAGCGAACAGAAAACAACCCTGAGAAAACCCCAAGGGCGGAAAATAAAGAAAAAACTGAAAGGCTGTAATGTAACAACGCAAAAGAAAGGAGGTGAACTCTCAAAAACAAACAGCCCAAAAGGCAAAAAGGCTGAAAAGAGTCACCACCACAAACAGAAAGTCTAAGGTGGTCTGCCGGCAACTTTGTGCCCTAAAAACAGACCTATACAAACCTTAATAAAGAGACCGTTGTAGAATATTTTGAACAAAGTCTAAATACTACGATAAACTCTCTTGAAGGTTTTTTTTCTTTACCTTACCGGCTCTATGAAAACACGAGTTTACACAGAAGCCCTGACTGAAAGTCAGCCGGAGCTTATATAGGTGGGAGCAGGTGATCCAAATTAAGCCAAAAGTGGCATGAACGCAGAACAGGTGCGTCAATTAAAGAGGCAAGAGCCAAAGACGGCCACTACACCCCAAACCATGACAAGCACAAACCCCATAGGCTTTTGTGTGAATGGCATAAAGTTTAGCATAACCCCAATAAAGTGTCACATAAACCCCATACATTTCAGCATAAACCATATAAAATTTAGCATTAGCTCCATAAACTCTCGTATAAAGCCCATAAGGATTTGAAGGTATCTCTTACCCGCTGAGGAAGACAAGGACCGCAAATGCAGTCCCTGGTGAGGCCAATGTGCACATGGCTGCAGGAGCAGTTGTCGGGACTGAGGGTGTCTATCTGAAACAGGGAAACCAGACAGAAAACTCAACACTGTGTCTAACATGGGTGAAATGTGTCCAATTAGCAACAAAGACAAATCAATGCCCATTACTGAGAGACCCAGCGTCGGCTTCTTGTGAATGGTACAAAGAGCAGTGAATGTGTCTCCACTGATGGACGTTTCTTCCTAACTGGGCCTACTCGAGTTCTATTTTGAGAGATAAATTGGCTACAGGGTATCACAGATGGTCACAGCCTCCTGAACTATTTATATACCATTGTTTTATTTTTTTACATTAAGTGTTTTTATAATCATTTACTGCCTCCCTTCAGAAAGATTCCATTTTCCCATCAGTCTGCTAACACATGTAAACACACACACACACACACACACACAAACGCGTGCCTGCACACGCACACCCACTCCTTGCACACACACCCGCTCCTCTGTAATATCCAGTGAAACTCTGGCCAACTGGTAATCACCGCGTTAAGGAAAAAGCAATCAAAGAAAATGCTTCCCTCCCTCTCCCCTGCTTGCTCACTTTCTCTCCGCCTCCCTCTGTAGTCCTATTCTGATAAGATGAAAACAGACAAGTGGGTGAATCCTCTAAATCCCAAAGGGTTCATCAGAGTCCGGGGTCATTAGGTTTGCAAACACAGGAAATGGACTTATTTCCAGATCGCTGGAATGCCGGTCATGACTCCATACAGGAGCTGATTCTCATAAGATAAACTTGCTCCCAGGTCAGAATAAATGTCTCCCACTTCACATCACTGACTGGGTTTAAGTGTATTACAGTATGGAAAACAGGATTGCTGTTTTCTTGTGTACTAAGCTCATTGGAATAGATATTCATTAGACCTAGAGACATGTTTTCAGCCAACTCACATAAAAACCATGGATCCTATGAACAGGGAATTTAAAAAAAGAATTAAAAAGCACAAGATTTGGGTGATAATCATTTCCAAGCATCTGATTAGCCTGGTGAAACTGTGAAATGAGATTGCAATATGAAAGCACAGCGAGGGCCGGGGGAGTTGATGTATTCCAAGAGCAGCACGTCTTTCAAATCAGAATACTGAGTGCCAACTTTAATTAAAATAAAATACAATGTGTGCTTAAGTTGAATTTAGTGTGTTTTAAACTGAAAAGTTATTTCATTTTCACCCGGAGTCAGGATTTTAAATATCCTGCCCTCACATTATTATTATTATTATTATTATTATTTATTGCATTTATATCATTTTGTAAAGTGCTTTTCAGAGAACTCTATTAATTGGCAAAAATATTAATTTTTCTGCACACTGAACTGGTATATTTCAGACCGTAAAAGAACAGGTGGCTGCCTGCATGTGTTTCAAAGGACACCTGTACAAGCCTGTGCTCTTCCAAAACTGCCTGAGGTTGTCGGGGTGGGACAGATACCACACATTACGTGAGGATATTCAGCTAGCTAGCCCAGCCAAACAAAATGATTGCAATAATTTGTTAGGAAGTATTGAAAGTATGCAGTTCTTCTCATTACTGAAGGATACACAGCTGATGTCATGTAATATTGGAAAACCACTGGTGCAGATGTCATCTGAATGTCTATTTTAAAAAATTGCTGAGACCTCAGAGCAGTCCCAGGTGAAACTATGCACGCATGCTTCCAGTAACCTTGGTAATGTGATTTCTCCAGACTCCATGATCCCATTGGGAAAGCAATTGTGAATCCACTGGAAAGGAATGATATATGACTCAATGAGGACATTTTCTGTCCTGTTTTGACATACGTAGCTGATATACTGTGGCACATTGGGGTCAAGGAGTTGGGCTGTCGGGGTTAAGTTTTATAAAACAAATTACTCAAATTGAACTGACCCTGGACCTTCCAAATCCCCTGGCCCACATTACTCAATGATACGGTATTGAGCAATGGATGGCGTCACCTGCAGTTTTCATCAAATCAATTAGCATTCTAGCGCAGTTGCAGATATGGTTGAATGTTAGACTATTCTATTGACTGGAGGCAAATTATTAGATTCTGCCAACGGGCAAAAGGAACTAGCTAAACAAACAGAAAAACAAACAAACAAATAGATGAATAAATCCAATTGAGAAGGAATAAGATAGGGGCAAAAATAGCAACCCATAACATAAACAAACATCCGCCCATCAGTCCTTCGCCTTAGGACATCTCGTCTTTTCTTCCTCTATAGTGGATTTTGATACTGTAATCTCTGTTGAGGAGTGTGGATCAATTCCTCTTGAGAACTCCACCCACAGATCCACGGATTACCACGTCTGCCCCTGAGATACAGCTCCATGTGCTAATCCCGCCCCCAGACAGCCACAGGCCACTCCCACCCATCACCAATCGGCCACCTAAAATACACGCCAGGGGGAGTGTTTCTGTAAAACATCAACAGATACACGTATTGTACGCACAAAAACACACGCACATGCATGCACACCCACACACACACACACGCACAAGCACACACACATACACATGCATACATGCATGGACACACACAAAGCACATGAAACCTCATTTTCTTTGCAACAAGATCTTAACAGGGTCCCGCCAAAGGTCAAGTAAAACAGCAGTTTAATCCCCTCGCCACAAAACATGGCCACTTCAATTTCGAGATTCAATGACAAATTTTCCTCCCTCCCTTATCTCTCTTTCTCTTTGTCTCATGATTTTACTTGTTTTCTTGAAACATGTTGGGTAATCTTTTCTTTGCAGCTGTGCAGATGCGTGTTAGTTGGGGGACGGCGGGGGTGGGGGGGGGGGGGTAGGGGGGGTTAAGGGAGGGGCTGACGCTGACAGAATGATCAAATGCAGCAGAAAAAAGCCTGACAGATTGTTCTCTCCGTAACATTCTCAGGATTATTACTCTATAATGGCTGGAACATAATATACATATTTATATTTTATATATAAATAAATAAAATGTATATACATATATATATTTTCCTTTTTTAAAATAACGAGATTTCCAGACACATGACATGTGAGTTCATCTGCTGCCCTTTTGCTCCACAGCTCAGGAATTAGTCACCGCCCTGTCATTTCTCCTTATGGCCCTTCTGCTTGAGCTTCGTTCTCTCCTGATTTTCAGCCAGGCACAAAAAGGACATCCCCTGGCGGGAACGCGAGCGCCCCTGCGTCTCCCGCCGCTACGCATCCCGGGCCCTGACGTCCTGTCAGAGCGCTCCCTCGGCTGACGGCTGATTCATCGCCACGGTTCAGGGGCTTGGGCTTATTCATTAATGCAGATGAGTGTGCGCCCCGCTCTCTGCTCCTGATGGTGGACTGTGAAACGGCCCTACTCCTTCTTCACCTGGTCGTTACCCCAGCTCTTTACCTGGCGGCTCCCTCACTCACTACAGGTGAACTCCCTGGATTCTTCCCAGGCAATTCACCAATGCATTACCTGGCTGTGGGCTTGACCATTACCTGACTGTTGGCCCACATTTCCTGACTTTTAATGTAGTTTTAAGCTGATCGTTCATCACTATAGTTAACTGGCTACTACCCTAACAGTTGCCCTTCTCTGCTTCTCTGTCACTACTTTAACCTTAAACAGGCGTACATTGTCCACATATAGTATATTTGTTAATTAACAGCTAAAGGTGAAGCCGAATAGTGTAGGTCATTCCAATTCATTATTTCAGTTAATGCTAAAACAGAAATGATGATTTAATGGTATCCTCATTCTCTGTAATTAATTCCTAAGACTGCTTACAAAAGAGAATTATAGCCTGCAGCTCACTACAGCAAAGCAAGCGAGTGTCGATTAATTATTAATCATTATTATGCTATTAAGTCTGGAGAAGTTATCACCCTATTGGTTGCAATGTCATGGCATAGCATGCCACACATATTACATATAAATAAAAAAATAATAGATGTATGAGTTTGTGTGTGTGTGTGTGTGTGTGAGAGAGAGAGAGAGAGAGAGAGAGAGAGAGAGAGATCGCCAGAGGGAGAGCAAGGGAGAGAAGGGGTGGGGGGTTGGTTTGGTGTTTATTAACACAATTCTGCACATTTGCATTCCAACCTTACAGACTGCCATAATATTTTGACATGCCAAGAACTCTGCACCTGCACAACTACCAGAGTCAGCACACTGGAATGCCAACTTGATTTAAATGTACTCTCCCATTCACAGTTTAACACCCAAACTCCAAATAACAGTTTGCTGTGTTTCATCATCATAAACAGAAACCTTCTACAATGCTCTATATACAGTGTAGTTTACGTGCAGTGAAGTTACACACAACTGCATACAGCAGCTCCGGAGAAAATGTGGATACATGCCCTGTGAATACGGGAGTGAGAAGTGTGCTGAGCGGACGGGAACCGTACGAGGGCGTGCACACCCCGCCCCACTTACGAACATGCCAGTTTGCGTAGACTCACCTATTCCATCACCCGCAACCCGCTTGACTTTCACAATCCTTTTTCTCTTTCAATCGCTCACATTCTTTACTCCAAAAATTGCAAGCAGGGTGGTGCTGGGTTTCTGATAGTGGCAACTGCACTCTCCCTCGTTTCCCAAATCCATTTATGTTAATCCTGTTCGCTTTAGCCTGTGCACCTACTTTTAATGTCACGCTTGATTGGAGGGTGAATCTGCGGTCCAGCTGCCCCACTGTGCACAGGTTTAAACTGCCACGCCCAGATCTTATTACCCAGAATTCCTTTCGCACTTGTAGCCATTTCTGCCTTTCTCTAAAGGGGTCCTTTTTCATAGTTTGGCTGTCACGATGGCAGTGGTATGTATGCTTGTGAGTGGGTGGGAATATATGTACATGCATGTGTGTATTCTGTACCTGTGCGTACATACATATGTGCGCTTGTGTGTTTGCACATACATTCCTGTGTGCACGCATGCATGCGTGTGTGCATGCGTTCATACGTGCATGTGTGTGTCAGCGTGTGTGCATGTGTGTGTGTGAATGTGTGTGTGCGGTTTGTGTGCGTGTGTGTGGTGGAGGGAGGGGATCTGGGGCATTCACCTCTCATAAGACAAGCCAAGTAAGACTGTTAAACCGTAGACATAGATCCATACAATCTAACCTGCTTTGTACCTGACTTTTTGCCAAATCAGTGCCTCACACTGAATAGGTGTGATGCTGCCAGCTGTGTTCACAGCTTTATCCAAATGAACAACCTCCTGACCCATCTGGCAGAACCACAGGTCCACATTCACTGCTTACAGGTCTTATGGGCACAACCCAATAAATCCACCATGTGTTTCCTGGTAATTACTGTGAAATGAAACCACATGAGGACAGTCATTATGTGGCTCTAGACTCTCTGGACATGCAGGGTTACAATCTAAACGGGCTGTCCTTTTTCATATTTTGGAAAGATATTCTGTTTAATTTGTGCTCAGGGAAAAATCTTGCAATTTATAAATGTAAGTTATAAATTTTACCCAGTGCAGGGCCCCACCCCCCTATGTTTTGCCTGGTCAAAGGCCAGTGAAATATACATCACATAAAGTAATGTAATAGCCTAGCATTTTACTGGATTAAACATTCAAGGTTGACCACATAATCAATCTACCTACCGAACACCTCGAGTCTTACTTGGCTGTTTGTGCAGTATGTAACTATAACCTTCACCTGTCATCTGTGTGTTCGCTCTTGCCCATCCAACCATGCCATTTCAAAGCCACAACTGCCTCCCCCTTCCCCCCCCCCCCCCCCCCCCCCCCCATTTAGCCCAACCACTGAAGTGAGCACAGAATGAAAAGCCACTACATAGTCCAGGTCCAAGTAACATTAATATGCAACTGTAATACAATTCTAAAGAGATTAAATTCAGTTTATATTAAAGTATGAAAGAGAGCCAAGCCTTACTGTTTTTCTATGTGTATCATCTCTATGGAATTTTATATCTCTGTCGTGTCACATACCTTTAACTTTACGAAATGTAATAGCCACAATTAACAATTCAAAGGAGACCTAGATACAAATATTTGTAGTCTGTTAAAAGGCTATAGTGTAACTTACGAACCGATGTTAAAGTATATGAACTGCGCAATACAATGTTCAGATGGATTTTTTTTTACATAACCTTTAAACGATTTTGGTTTGTTTACGTTGACTCGCACGCGATAGTTCTTTCTATATTCCACTGTACACGCTGACAAGCAGAGTTGGGTTTTTGAAACGCACTTACAGATGTGCACGCGCTAGCAACGCATGCGGTGCTCCTAAGGCGCACTAAAGTTAAAATCACGCAGACATTTACTTACCCGTGACTATGCGTACCAGGGAGCATTTCATAAAGATTTCATCCGTCGTGGGTGCTAGTATTACCCATATGACTCGAAAGTGCGGTAAGCAGCGGATCCGTTATATGGAGTTCAGCTTAGCAAAATAAATAAATAAATAATGTGGACGATTATTGCCCGTACTTAAATAATGTGGACGATTGTTGCCCGTACTTCAACCCCAGTCTATCCAAGGAGCTCCAGCTAAAGCAGTTGGTCCGTGCACATCTGTCTTCAAAAACAAATGGTTGTGGAGACAAGCCCACCGCGTTCTCTGGCACTGCGAGGGGAGACTTCGAGCACCACTGTAAGCTGCCTTTCTGACGACGCTCTGTGCGCACGCTGTCGGACCCTCCAACAGTTGGAGATGGAGACTGACGTAGCCGAAAAGCAGCCACAGATGGCTCTGTTAGATTTAACTAGTAAAGACATTTTAATGTGTACCAAACGCGCTGCACACCTTTCATCTGACTTCACAATAAAAAAAATACTTTATAAAACGGATCCATCTATAACTGGCTCAGTGACAGCACACATATTAAACTACTGAAGTATTTTTCTTCTAATGTTTTTTAAACAGCCTTTGACGTAGATGAAGGCATACTAGCTCAAAATATTTATCATCAATCAGTGGCGATCGATTACGATTGATGTGTACACTTACTGCGCGGCGAACGGTATAATTAGCGATGAAGGCGCGCGCAAATATAAAAATGAATCATTCGCTCTGTCACAGTGTAGGGCCATGCGCTGTAATTCCATTATATGTCGGAAGGTAAAATATGGATGGAAATCTTACATACAATATACAGGATTTGTTGCGAGGTCTTATATTACTTATATGATATAAATAATTTACATTCACTTATGAAGATAGATGTGGGTTGACTTGGCTTTGCTTGTTGCTTTCAGCGCGGATGCACTGACAGAAACGGCCTGGTTGCCTTATTGTTACTGTGATGTAATCAAGTGTAAATAATCCATGTCAGTGCACGTTTAATGATTTCACCACAATACGTGCAGCACATGCTGGAGACATTCTTTCAATCATCATTGTGCTAAGAGGATGACCTGGGACTTAGCGGATTCAACTAACCCTGGGGCTCTGGTGGTCAGATGTCAAAAATACCCTGGCTGCCCCTAGGCATTTACATTTGATGGATGGTTTGTGAGGTTCCTGGAGGCACCAGAACGACCCTTTTACCGTCTCTTTGTGTGGGTGTTCTGACAGCCGACCCATCCTTTCCCTATAGCCAGTGAACAGCATCAATTTGAATCTGGACCTCATTTCCCACAAGCCTCCAGGAAAGCGGCAGGCAGTCAAGCAGGTGTCTTGCATATGCTTTATGTCTGCCAGGTGGTTTTATTTTTCTGTTTCTTCTCATTATTCTTTCAAGATCAATGTTTTTATCAATTTCTGCATAATTACAGTTGGTTTTGGCCTTATTGTGAAAACGGATCAAACTAGTTGTAAAATAACAGCTCTGGAGATGGAAGCTCAGGTTGATCAGTCACATTTTGTCCATCTGAGCTGGTTTTTACAAGTAAATATTTCACTGTGAATGGCAGCAGGAATTGATTTTTTTTTTTATGAACCTTTAAAAGTTATTTTGTCTTCTTTCAATTTATAACAGTCAACTGTATTCATAGATTCATGTTATTGTTGCACAGTCCATCATTTTGGGAGAGCTCTCCTCCACATCAGGTGCTGCCAGCCTGCTGGTCATTCTACAGTCCATTAGTTAAGCTATGGAGATATAGCGTTGGAGGTGCATGCTTCCACTAGATTCCGTTGTCTTTGTAGGATGAGCCAGCCGACAGGCCCCAAATTTCTTCTTTTTTTTTTTTTTTTTTTTTCTCGGATGAAGAACATTTTTTAACAGGAGATGGCTTAGCAAGTATAGTTAGATAGTATAGTATCATAATCAAGATTTTCTCTTGAGAAGACCACAAAAAAGTTTTAGCTTGAATTACCCAGTGAAACCTTTTGTGGTGAAAGGCTGATGAAATGCCATCTAGGCATTCAGGTGAAAACCCGGCTATATTTGGTTTAAAAGTGAAGGTTTCCTAGCTGACTAAATCATTGCCAGGCTACATCTCGGTAAAACCTGAGCTATCCTGGGGTTAATTTAGTCAGTTAGCGTCAAAACGTCTCTTAACTGTGATTTCCACCGCTCTTGATGTCTGGATTTTGGCTTTTACTCACTGGGCAGCCAATCGCGAAGAATCAGCCCTGTTCCCATGAAAAAGCCATATCCCCACTTAGCAACGTGACAACCAGAGATGAACCGTTAGCCTGAACTGTGGCAAAAAGGTTAAAAAGGTCGGCCATGTTCCCGGTGCTCACGCATAGCCATTGTAACCAGTCTTATCATTCATCCATGCTCCGGTCATGGTCATTCACGGTCATGTTTTATGCATGTTATTTACGGTTGGACTTTCATCACAACCTTATGGCTCAGTGTCAATGAAGTGGAGGAGATTAGAGAAAAGCCTCTACACAAATCGAATCCTTGATCCTTTTGTAATCCCCATTGCACTGATATAAAGAGTTCCACCACTCATGATTTGTCTGTCTACTGAGGGTTAGAGAAGCTCAACCTTTTGGATTGTATGATTTAAAATTTGAATTTCACAAGCACCTAGAAATGTGTAAGATATGACATGATGTTTGTGCTGTTATACTGTTCTTAATTCCCCTACTAGAAGTGCTAAGAGATCCTCAGCATATTTGGGAAAATAACATATATATTTCTATAATTTATAAATGACATAGAAATGGATACTTGTCTCATAGAAGCCCATGATGTAGTAACATTGTGAATAAGACTAATGCCCATGTGCTAATGTAACAGCCCTGTGACTAAACTTTGTAAAATCTAATGAACAATACATAATACATAAATGAAAATATAAGAGAGACATGCTGTGTAGTTTGTTAGGCTTCTCCATTTAATTTTGTTTTTAAATTATCTGATCATCAATCAGTGAACACAGTAACTTCTTTTGGGTTCCTATTTCTAGAACTTGAAATTCTGGTATATATGGTGCAATATGTGAAGCACTGTGTTTAATTACACTGCAATTATTTATGTTTTGAAATAATCAAATCAGAATGAATATGAATATGAATCACTTTCACTACAATTTAAAGTCTTACAGCACCTGTAGTAGCAGATGCACAAAGATTGTCAAGCTTTAACATTGCAGCATTAGCATTTTACTGAGGCAGGGTTTCCCAACCAGGGGGCAGTCAACCCAGGGAATGCCAGGATGAAAAGGTTTGGAAATCCCTGCACTGTAGAGTGTGATGCCGTCATTATCATTTGCTTGACAGATTCCGTTTTGGCAGTCCGAGGGGATCACATTGCCTGGAGCCCTGCTAGTCAAGTTCTCTCCCTCGGCGAGGTTTCCCGGGCGAAGTGACGAGATGTTGGCCGCCAGCCAGGTCCCAGCTGGGGCTTTTAGCTTTTGTCTGCTAGCCACAGATAGGGCTCCTCCGTACCCTTGAGGTAATCTCCAGGGTTTGCCCAGTGTCATGGACCATCTTTAAAACTTCTGAGTGATGCTTTTGATGTGGCGAATCACAGGTTCAGAGGGAAATTAGACTGGGGGCCCACAGGATTCTGCCAAAGAGCTGAGAATTAATGGGTCATTCGCAGAATGTTGTAAATTGAAATTGTGCTAAATTTCAGTCCTTTTGGGGTTTAAAACAAAGGAGTGCAGATCAGAATATTCCAGTAAGTTTAAGTAAGTTTATTGTCATTCCTTCTCCTTACAGGTTATGCAAAAAGCAGAAACTGCTGCATTTCATAGACATGCAGACTCATTTAAGGTGAGGCTGCTGGTGAAGCATTTTATGCCCTCGCTGTAACACTGGAATTGCAAAGGAAGGCATAAAGTCTCACAGATACTCTGGGAATTCAGTTAGAAATTGCCACAGGAGGGCAGATTAACTGCAGAGGAGTTGGTAATGATTCACCATGCATTTTAAGCAACATTTTTTGTGTGATCAAACCTGGGTGGGTTTTTCCCGGCACACGGGAGAAAAGGGAAAATTCAGGGGGAGGCGTGACGTTTGGGAGTGTCTCATTCCTCATGAAAGGCAGCAGTGAAAAGGTGCAGCACACAGGTTCTCTGCTGACTGAGAGAGGTGTGAGCCTGCGGGGACAGGGGATCCCCAGAGCCGTGTGAGAAAATCAGATGCTGCACGGAGCCGCTGCTTTTACTGAAGTTTTCGCTGGGCTCTCGGCTCTGCGCCGCGCGCTGCAGGGCTGGAGATGCGCTGGGGCAGTGGTGTCAAACTCGTTGCCATGGAGGGCCGTGTGTATGCAGGTTTTCATTCCAACCAATTAATGCTGCCTTAATTGAGTCCAATTACTCATTCAGCCATATGCGTTTAACTGCATTGAAGCACAGAATATAAGAAAATTTTTATTTAGACAATGCAGGTCACCATAGACGTCGGGTCACCATTGTGCACAAACCTGCATCCCTAATTCAGCAAATAATTTAACTAATTATATAATCAAGATCTGAGGCTGGAATGAAAACCTGCATACACACGGCCATCCATGGCAACGAGTTTGACACCACTGCACTGGGGGGTCCGAGTCAAAGCCTGACAGCCAGTCAGGTACCAGTGCAGCCCTGGGGGGGGGGGGGGGGAGGGTTCCGTACGATGATCATTTTTTGGTCATTCACAACCTTTTCGAAGAGTGCTGCATCTTGGCTCAAGTGTCAATCCCTATTTGAGACAGCTAAATATGGTGCTTGTGTTTTAGAGGCTGGGGCTGGGGATGGGGCAGTGCTGTTCCACAGACAGGCAGGTGGCCATTCAGCACGCATTCTGTGATGCAGTGCTGAGCGCTGTCCAGAGTTTTTTCTGTAGATATTATGCGTTACCCTGGAGAAATGCCAACAAAAATTGGCTTCTTCCTACTCGTAATAAACCAAAGAATCCCTCAGTGATCTGAAACAAGCCTTTGTGTGTCTCAGCAAATCGGATTCAGTCTTCTGTCACTGCAGTGGGAAAGAAGGTCTCTCTCTTTCTCTGTCTCTCTCTTGTTCTCTCTCTCTTTCTCTCTTTCTCTCTGTCCCTCTCTCTCTCTCTCTCTCTTTCATTCTTTGGTTTCCCGCTGCAGCCCCCCACGCTCTACCACTGCCTGTTGTCATCATGCGGTTCCAGTACATTCATTCTGGCAGCTGGATGCTCAGTCTGTTTCAGTAACAGGCCTCAGAGGAGCGAGGGTGTTAAACAGATAAGAGAGAAAAGATGCTACACACACCAGACCTGGGGCTAACGCTTCAGCACATCCCTGAATCCCCTAAATGAAGCATAAGCATGCTATTGACAGAAATGCACAATTGTATGAAATCATACTTACAATAATGGTGCAAAACAGATGTTTCTTTTAAAACTAAGTATGCAACTTAGAGAGCATATGCTACTAAGAAAAAACTAGGTATTCTGAAACCTAAGTATGCTACTAACTGAAATGACCAGCAAACATATTAAATCATACTAATAACAATGGTGCGAAACAGATGTTTCTTTTAAAACTAAGAAGAATCTGAAAGACTGTAACTAGGAAGTTTCTTGGTCAAATTTATGATTTGATCCAGACACACACACACACACGCACACACATACATGCACACATATGCCCACACAAAAGTGCGCACAAAAATGCACATGCTATATTTTATTTTATTTTATTGTATTTACTCAATGTGTATTAAATACAATTTGGTATACAGTATTCACTTAGTTCATAAAACTTATAGTATGTTTTGTAGGTATGTGCCATACATTTCTACCAGTTTCCAATCTTGTGATCACCAGTGTGTCCTGACCAACACTGTGGGAAACATTGATGCTCTGCACTTTATTTTGTCATTTAAGGAGCTCAATGAGCTCCCCTTTGGAGAGTAATTCTTTTTGGGCTCCCAATAAAGGTGTAACCCATTCACTGCTCTGTATCTCAGTGCTCTTGAACACAGAGGCTTGTTTAAGTGCAATTCTCTATTCTGCTGAGCTCCACGCTTGTGATTGATATTCATTCTTGCTGTGTGTAGATGGAGCTTGTTCTATGTGATTTGCGGTGAAACAGCAAACATTTGCTTGGTGGAGCATGAAACAGTTGCAAATTACATTCAGGAGACAGCTACTCTGCATCAGTGTCTCGCAAGCAGGTATTGTGAGTTTAATAATAGCCGTTTCAACGCAGTGGCCTGCTGACCGAATGGTTTTCCTGTTCACGGTGTGTGAAACTGAGTCTTTGTGCAAATCTGAGTCTGAGTGGTGTGCAAATCTTATGTTCATCCGAAAACCAGCATTAGGTGTTTGAGTATCGGTGCCACAACGGAAACATCACAAATGCATCAACATTAATGTCATGGTTAAGTATTATTTGTTTCCGCTTAGCAGTTTATGGAGATTTTCTGTTGAAGAATTCATATTAAGTGTACAGTGGTATGTTCTGTGATGGGTCCAGCAAACGTATTAGACAGAAAAATGTCTATTCAAATCTCATCCAATAGGAAACTGTTATATTTTACCTCTTTATATTGCCCCCTACTGTTCATCACCTACCACCAACAGAAGCATGTATTTCAGAAGGGAAATGAAAGAATGTCACTAAAAAAAATTGAAAATTCCTGCAGAAGGAAATGTATTATTATTATTTTTGTTGTTGTTGCATGGCTAATTTTCAACCGTAGTCCCTGGGCAGGTACATTAAAAACAACAAATACAAAATACAAATTCAGACATAATACAAGTACGGCTCTGCTAGCAGGCTCTGATTTAAGATCAGCTTTGCATGTATTTTGTCTAAGACTTCAGGGCATTCTTTCCATATGGCACTTTCACATAAAATTGCAGGGATGCCCTAGAAACAAATTTGGATGACGGCTGAAACCTTACGTAAGAAGTGACATTTCAAAGCCTTTTGGTGTCTCAGGGGGCAAAAAACGAGGGGTGCATTCTTTGGAGTTCATATTTCCGTGAATGTGCTTCAGTTGTGTGCAGTACATGTATGCCTGCATGTCGTATGAGCGCTAACATGTTCTCACGCCAACAACCACTTTACAACCCTACCACAGAATACACATGCCAGGGTTCAGTATCAACAATAATACAGAGCTTTGCATGCATTTGCATTTTTTTCTTCTTTAATTAAAATGATTTGCTTAGCAGACCATAATGGGTGAATTAACCCAGCTTGCATGCTTTACAAATCATCTCTGCATACAGCTAGCTTCTCAATGCAGCAATTAGGGCTGATTGGCTCTCCCTGTGCTACAGCAGTATCATCTTGCCTCAAATTTCAATTTGCAACCTCCCAGTAATGACACCAGTTCCTTAACCACAGAGGTTTATAGTCACCCACCGCTAGGCAATCGACAAAAAATGCAGTACATTCAGTCTTGATGTAGATGCGCACATGGTTTTACATGAAATATGTGAACATCTGCACAGCAAGGACATCTGCATTTGAATATTGTATGAGTGTTTGCACCCGGTATTGAATATGCCTGCAGACATCAGCACGTCTAAAATGCTCTGCCCATTTCGGAGAGAGCTCGGTGGGGATTGGGGCTGTGGCTGCCACCGCAAACTCAGGACTGAATACTCACTAACCAAGCTGAGAGCCTGAACCGTTTGGAGGGCCTTCTCTGGCTGTCGCAAAACATTCGTGTCAAAGATCAGAGAACTCATCAAAGGCTCCAGTGAGAGGGGCGTGCGAACGCGACGTGTCGCCCATAAAAGGGACGTCTCCGCCCCTCCGGTGGCCCACGTGGCTCCATCACACTTTAGGGAGCTCACAGGAGTGTCGCTTTGCATTAGCGCCTTTCTGGAAGGGATGTGACAGGCAGATTATGGCACTCTGCCCCAGAATCTATCGATGGGAACAGGGTACAGACCACAAGCTTGTGATTTCTGTCAGATATTGCACACCAATGGTCAGTTTCATGTTCAAAAAGAGCATCACTGTGGGTCACTTGCACAGAAAACAAGTGAAGATGACTTAGTCCACGAGTTGCATGTTTTTAACATAAATATATAGTATAAAATGGCAAACAATTTCATTTAACTACTTTATGACTTATTAATTTGCACAGGAAGCACCCTAATCTATGTCATCTGACAATTTTTACACTTTACAAATGTAACAGTCCAGGAATATATTTCCAATGCTGAGGATATGTGCATAGCATCACAAAGGGCATCACATGACTTCACTTGTCCTACATGGGTGATATCACATGATCGAGTAAATAAAAGGTGATGATGTCATTTTAAATTCCTAAAACAAGGACAATATTAGATACCATATTTGAATTTTGGATCAGATTAAAATGAAAGAAAACAATAACCTTTACACTTTTTTGGTATCCCGTTTGAGAAATTATTGTATGTATGTGTGTGTGCGTGCACATGTGATTATTGACAAATGAATTATTTCCTCCATTTTCCCCTTCACAAGAAGAGAAAGATTTCCAGCTTAGCAAAAACATAATATTACACATGGAAATATCCTTGGTAGCAATGAAAGTTTTGAAAGTACAAATGTAGCCTGGTGCTGGTGCGTTTCCTTTCTGAAGTTTACCTTCTGAATTCTGAATGAAAAGCCCCTGTGTCATGAAGCACAGTGTTATGAAGTGTAGTATGTGACCCTGAGCGGTACTGGTGTGAAGCTTAATTGCTTTTCAGCATCTTCTCTCAATCTTCCTGCAAGGTTTCTCCAGTAAAGCGTTGCTCTTATTCTTATTGAATTACATCGCCTGACACAAGCACTGCTGTGTTTAAAATGTTCACAGTAAGGATTAAACAGATGGAAACAGACTGGTATTCTGTTATGCGCATTCGGTTGTTATATCATGTTTTCAGGGGTTTGATTCACTGGGGCCTTATGAGCAAGAACATGGAAAAGTAGAGAACATGCTGTTACTACTGTATCAACTCATGAATGATTTATGTTGAAGTATGGGTTTTTAAAGTTTTGTTTTTCTTCTTTGGATATGATCTGAACCTGGAGCTCTGAATCCATGAATTTGTAAGAAATGTTTAGAAATTGGAGCTAAAACTACAACTCTGCCCTAAGGTTTGCCTCGTGCTGGTACTGTAGAGCTAGAAAGGAAGTAAGGATTGGTTTTGGGATTTATCCTCCCTCTTCTTGAGGACAGTAATAATGGAGGGTAAGGGAATTCGGGAATCATCCATATTTTTCTTCTCCAAAAATGTGCATACTTGCAAGTGCAGAGGACAAAGGAAGGTTATGTTGGCACAGAGATTAAGATTCATCAGCTGAAAGATCAGAGGCCATACGTTGTCCTTAGTGAAATCTTCCTCAGTCTGCCATTGGTGGAGAGAAAGGGGTGGGGTCAGAATAGCCTGGGAGGTGCTTCAGTTTCTGAGTTGTATGCAGTATGTATTGCATTGCCACTCTTTCCGTTTATTATTTCTAGTTCTCAGACCATCTTTCAACACCAACATCCTGTCTGAAACCTATTTTTTTTTTGTTTGTTTGTTTTTTCAACTCTTGTCCCTACAGCAACCCCATCACCCAGGAAACGGCAATAATGACTTCACCACACGGCGGCAGAGATTAGCCGATGTTCCAGATTCTTCAGAGAACATCTGCTGAAGAACGGGGTTGAAGAGTGGGGGTGGAAGTGCGGGGGGTGGGGGCAGGGAATGACGAGCTGCAGTCGCTCCGTATGGGGGGGTGTCAAATGTAAGACCCTCGGGCTGGTCTAGTCCATCAGAAGCCTGGATAGGGCTTGTAACCGGCATGGTTCTGCCACGCAGTGGGGAGTTCCAGTTTGCCGTCACAAACAATCTCCCGCTGTGGAGTCCTGGAGAGACACAGGCCTTGAAGCGAGAATTAATTTTTTCTGCGACACAGAGTCGACAGCCGTTATAATCAAAGCGTTCCTTCGATTTGTTTGCGTCCAATGTGTGCGAGAGAGCAGGTTTCTTACTCTATTTTTAGAACAGAAAGGATGTTCTTTGGAAGCTATACCATGTGGCTGCCAGTATAACGGTAACTCTCCAGGGCAAAAATGCAAGTTTTGGTGGGTGGTTGCTTTGAAAGTAAAGGTTACATTTAATGAAATGTAAAGAAGGAAAAAATTAAAGGTTTAACTGCCCTAAAAAATTATCAGGAAAATGTCAAACCAGAATTTTCATGGCACTTACAGATTTACTTAAGGTTGGCTTTCGGAAGAGAACTCACCTCTTGAGAGAGAGAGAGAGAGAGAACCTTCTGGGCTTTTCCACAGGGTAATTGAAATTCTGTTGCCCTCTCCAGTGAGATTCCCACATGGGAACACCCTCCACCAGCGCATTCTGTTCCTCTGACAGGTAGGCAAAAGCCAACAGGGACTTATCCCCCCCCTCACACAGCCACCCACACCACCTCCCTGCCATCACCCCTCCCCCCCATCCCCCAGCCTCCCACCCAGCAGTGAGCATGTGGGAAATCTTTCCATCTGCCCCACCATTGCCTTTCCATCCACATGTGACTGGGACTTATTAAACACACTTTGGTTTCTGATGCAGGAGTAAATGGTGGAGTGGGAAGCAGTTTCTTTTCCTTACATCCCTGTTCTTTTGTTCCCCTGCTGTTTACCATTCTGAAGTGGTACCTCCCATTTTGCTGTTCAACTGTAACGAGTGAGTGACTATTTATGCCGTTTGTCATATTGAATATTATTCCCAAGGAGTCTGAAAACAGAAGGAAAGCTTGTAAAAAAAGATAATGTCTACCACTGTCTGCTGAGCAGTCTAGAGCCATAACTGGGGACTGCACTGCACTATGGTACATTGAATATCAATTCCCTAATCCTTCAATGTGACTTCAGCTTTGTCTTTCCTGTATTCTATGTATTACATAAAAAACTTTTTAAAAATGTTTTAGTATAAGAAAGAAAGAGTTTAATGATCACTTTCCCCATCGTTAACCCTAACCTCAGCAGTATTATGGAGAACCTTAATACTGATGCAGTTATAGTGATGGTAAAGAACATATACAGAGTCTAGGGATACTCAGTTTTCATGAACTCCATAAAAGGTGGAGCAGCGCCAAGCAGTCAGCGTTGATATGAACCAATAAAAAGATTTTGCACCACTGTAGTGATTGGTTCAAATCAGCAAGTCAATGATAAAATGGTAGCTCCACCCATATCATGTCCTACATGACCTCACACCAGTGGAACACACAGTACTGTATATCTGCACCTCTCCCTGTGGCTTTCTGCGGCTGAGGAACAGGCTGCTGCACTGGAGGGGTGTCCGTCACAGGGGGGCGCTCTCTTCCATCCATTTCTGATGTCACAGGAACCGGGATAAGCCTTGACCTTGTGACCTACCGGGGCTTATAGTCCCAGCCTCATCTGAGAGAGGGAAAAGAGTACAAAATTATTCTCTCTAATGTTTCTTGACCTACATACAGCACGCTACTGTCCAAGAGAGACCGGTTTGCGCAAAGGGTTTCTATCACTTCAAAGCTCAAGCGGAAGGAGGAATGTGGTGCGTGCCTGTCTTCTTGCTGTCTATCTGCATCTGCTACTCTTTTTTTATATACTGTATCCACTTCGGAATTCCGGTGGTGGATGAGTGATCAAACAGAGCGTCTCCATAAGCTACGAGACTGTTTTAATAAAGGACTGCGCTTAAGAGAAGTGGGGACATCACTGAGACACAGTCTGAGACACCCCCCCCCCCCCCCCCAAATCCATCAAACCAGATGCCTTCAGACACAATGAAAACCATCGCATATAAAAACAACCTCTTTATATTAAGACCATTTTATTCATCGTGAATGTTTTCTACAAAACCTTTTTAACATTTAACATTTAAATGTTATAAAATCATTACATTGTTTAGCCATTCCTGTCTTGTTTACTGCTTATTAATGGCTTGACATTTTAAGGCTTATCTAATGTAGCTTAATGATAGGATAGCATTGGTCGACTTGTTTTCTGGAGTGCATTTCCCAAAGTAATTCATAAAGGGTGAGCACAGCATTTGGACAAAGACTGCACTATATTATATAGTATGATTACAGTGTTGCCCAATTTTAAGCATGGAAGTCATCAAAAGATGTGTGTGTACAGGTATGTGGGCATGTTAGGACTCCACACTGAAAAAGACAGCTAGTCAGAGAACAGGAGTGCACGACCCTCCATGCACACTGCTCTTTCGATTGGCTGAAATTCCCAGGACTCGCCCACAGTTTACAAAGAGATCTGAGTGTCATGTAAGTGTCATCTTTTCCCCTCTGCCTTTACTTTTTGAAATGGTAGAGTTAAGGATAAAAGTAAGAGTGCATAGTCACAGGAAGAGCCATACTGTATATAGATAGACTACAGAGGGGGACTGAAAGATGGACAGACAGATAGACAGAAGCCACATGTCACAGGAAGGAAAGGTTTTCAGTAGCTAGCTCTCCATCTGCACACTTACATAAACTGGTTTTCCTCAAGTAGGCTTTTGCTCTGAAAAAGGAATACTGTAATCTTTTATCGGAGGTGGGGGTGGGGGGTGGGGGGTGGGGTGCACTAGGCTGTAAAAGGCAGGCAATAAAACCAAATGAACCATGAAACAACAAAGACCTTTCTGCAGGCTGGAATATGACCTAGGTTCTGTGTGTGTGTGTGTGTGGGTGTGTGTGTGTGTCTGTGTGCGAGTGTGTGTGTGTTAACATTCTTGAATCCACATGGGAGCAGCTATTTTCTGCCTTTACGAACTCAGCATTGCCAAAGAAAATCCAATTACTTATAGCCTGAAACATAAAAAGCTTCATAATACGCTTTGTGTCAGTTTCCTGCACGGCAATGATGGAAGGAATTAGGGCTCGCTCTTCAAAGTTTCTGCCAATCAAAGATAAAGCAAATGACCCATTATAAGAAGACATACTTCAGCTTTCAGTTATTCTTATTATAAATCAGTATATTTCGAATGGATATAGACAGACATTATTGGAGATGGAAGTTATTTCCAAAGCCTCAGTGGGGCATTCCAGTCTAACTGATTACAATACCCCACAGGGATCCCATCACAGAGTCCATATTTAGCTCTGATTGATCTCAGAGGTTTGCACATGCTCAGAAGAGACAAGCCCTGACAACTAATAATGGAGGAAACAGTTGGAATCTGCAGAGGCGAGCTGAACAGGTGCTGTTTGAACCAGTGAAGCGGAGTGATGAGGCCTCTGTCTAGACTAGGCTGGCAGCCTCAGACTGCGGGAAGACTCATTTAACATACACGTCCAATGGGTTTCTGCATCTGTACACCAGCTGGCCTGGCGAGATGGCGCTAGGGTATGGATGGTAAGAAGTGAAGGCTGGCATCATCCTTAGGGGCCAGATGTGCACTGCGTTCGCACACAGTGTAAGCCCATCAGGCAAGGTCTAGCAGCCTTGTTCTTCCCTCATACTCAAAGTTCAGCAGGATTCTGATCCTGGAACTGATTTGCTGGTCTCTCTCTCTCTCTCTCTCTCTCTCTCTCTCTCTCTCTCTCTCTCTCTCTCTCTCTCTCTCTCTCTCTCTCTCTCTCTCTCTCTCTCTCTCTTTCTCTCTCTCTCTCTCTCTCGGTCTCGCTCTCATGCTGATTGGCTCAGTAAAAACAGCAAGGCCATCTGAGATTCAGTCCTATTGGTTGGTTTGAAATCATCTGCTGTTGGGTAGTCAAGGTTTCTGGTCTCCGCCCTCCTGATGCTACAGTAGATCCAGACACGTCCTGCAATCTCCCCAGTGATTGTAAAAAAATTTTTAATGTGTAATTCACCACATCTGTCCATTCTAACCTCTTGTAAAACAACCTCAAAGTCCCATAAAACATTTCTAGAAAATGTTCAATTTCAGGAACACAGTGAAATAGTAAGCTCAGAATCAGAGAAATACACATTGGAAAGCACAATTTATCAGCAGCCATAGGTCTGCAGAAAACGTCTGACAAGTGCCCAGAAATATGTATTTATTTATGATGGAGCAGTTCTGAAGGTTTATATTTATTCAGAAATTTAACAAATACCTTATTTTCCAAGTCCATTTTTAGGTATTGTGGATAAGCACAAAAATAAAATTTCTCTTAAAAGGAGAAATAAAGAAAAAAATATATATGGGAATATTTAAAATTGTATAGCTACTTTCAATATTTGGAATGGTAAAGGAAAATTATTTATTCACACAAATACCCAAGTGTAATATATCTCATTTGCGAATATCCAAGCCGAATGTTGATCGAAGCAATATTAATGTCTTTTTACATATCATAAGAAGGAAATGGAGAAAAAAACCAACATCTATGCATACATTTTGGTTTAATAAGGCGACCTAGAGCTGAACTTAGCGTCTACTGCCGTCACAACTCTTTAGCATGTTCATTTACCAGGCCAATTAGAGAGAAACAGCATGCCTTGTCTGCATCTTGCCATATCAAGAGTTTTAATTGCTCTCAGCTTTGATACTATGTCTGATAAATAGCAGATGTAAGAGGACTGCGAGCCGCTGAGAGGCGTCAGGGGAGCTTCTGAGGTGCTGGTGCTCATTTCCCTGCTGTGCTGGAAGCGTTAATGGAGCAGAGAGGGCTGTGAACCCGCGCTCATTTCATCCTCGCCCCTGACTCCCTTCACACCACTTGTCAGAAAAGAGCCCTAGAAAACGCATCTGTTAGCTGTGTATTGCCACAGCAGCAAAAAAAAACAAAAAACAACCATGCACACGCTGCACAGTGAGGGCGTGTTTATCAGTGCTTTGTACATTCATCTTCAAGGTGTGAGTCGTAGCTTGTTCCTTGTCACTGCATTAGACGCAGTGTTATGTCTGAATTCAGTCACCACATTGTAATTAGCCAGATGTAATTAGCCCCTGTTGCACGGTGGAGATGGGAACAAGGCATGGAGCAACCTTGTTAGCAGTTAGGCCAGCCACTTACATCATAGCAGAACACGCATAGCTCAGGGAACGCATAGCGCCCGATTCTTTTAAGTCTTAAAGGCTAGGGAGGGAAAGCGCTGCAATGACTCTAAGAGAGAAGGTAGCCTTTTAGCACTAACCATCTAGAATGCCCCAGGGATTATGTCTGATTCGACCCTCACCCCTCTGCCCCCTACCCCCTGGCTGCCTGCCGCCTTGACCCTCGCATGGGTGAGAGTGGGAGGAGGTAGGTGGCGGGACGTTGTCTCGATAGCCTCTTCTGAGACATCCCATGAGCCTTTGCTTCAGAGAGTGACAGTCATGATTCAATTCCTCAAACCTAGGAGGTAGAGATGTCACTATCACCCATGTTGGTCAGAAACCTCTGCGGAGGGCAGTAGAGGATGATGCCCCCAAGCCACAACGAGAGGAACAGACTCATTACAGAGCTCTCGGTGATGGGGCTGAGTTTCAATGGAGCCATTGAAAAGTGCACTTGTGCACTACCAAATCAAACCCCAGAAGTCTGGTTTCCAGTAAATTGAAACATGCAGAATGGCTGTAGGGAGGCCAGACTGAGAAGGGATTGCTTGAGTTTGAAAGATTTTCCTTTTCAACACTGCTGTGTTCACACAGTGTGAGCAAATTGTGCATTCTGAGGAATTTTTTGCACATACGAGTGAGCTTTATTATGTTCTAGACACAAGGATTGACCAGCGGCTCTTTACATCATTCTTTGAAAGCTTCTGATGTCACACAGGAAGCCTTGTGAGACTGATACCACAGGGCTGTTTGACTGCAGTCCAGCAGTGCTGATACAGATGCACACAGGTGAACACCAGCCCATTTAATAACACACATAAATATAAATATAGAATGGCCAGGCATAGTGTCCTGAAGGTCAGCGGTGTATAACCAAAGAGCAACACTGCTGCAGCACAATGAAAAAGGACATAAGCTGAAGTGCTTTGGTGGGTGCTCATAGAGCTGTTGCCAGGGGAGCTGTTCCTCAGCTTTGGCTCCTGTCAGTTCTTCCTGTTCTCCCTCAGAGCCAGGGAAGTCGACAGGACCTTGGACAGTGGCCGTATGCTTCGGTACACATGCTCGCCCAATGACAATACACATAATTACTGTGCTCTTCTTTTGGTTTGTTCTTGTGCCCTTTCACTGTTTGCCATTTGTTTCAATTTTTGTGCTTTGGAATTTTGATAGCATTTTTTAAATACATTTTTTTTGTCCTGCTCTCAGAAAAAGAGTGTAACATGACCAATGGCTTAGTTAACCATTTTATGATTGCTTGAAAAAAGTATAAATAATAATAATTAGTTGAATGTAAGAGAGGCTTATAAACAGATTAACCATGACATAATCTACTTTTCCATTTTTAACATTTGAATAGCTTAGTGCTCCGCCAGTGCATGATTTGATTGCGTGGACGGAAAACAGGATTATCTATGGTAATACGTATCTTATTCTCTAAATCCAGTCACCAACAGTCACTGCACTGTGTTTCTCTGGCAATGAGACAGTATTCCAGCTCTGAGCATGGTCACCAGAGACCCACAGCAGGTAGTGCAGGAGCGGGTGAAACTTCTTGATGGTTATTTCTGCTGACATGGAGGTGCTGTGGGTGGGCGGGAGGACTGTGAAGTGTCAGCGACATTGTGTCACTGTTCAAACAGCTAAAGCCACCAAAGCGAGGCTTCATGAATCACTCACTCCAGCAGTGATTATCTACAGGTGACTGCCTGATGTACACTCGTCTGTCAATGTAGATGTCCTTTCCGTTCAGGCTGTTCTGTCACCAAAACCACCTGGGTGCTCAAGACATGAAGACCTTATGGAGCCTTGGACTTGTGCAAAGCTGTAGGATGGAAGTCGCAATGAATACACGCTGGAGAAGATGAATATGTCGGTAATGTCCATGTGCAGATAGGATTAGGGCATTTACATTTTTACCTGAGAGTGAGATGATGTGATTATTAAAAAGCTCAGCTGACATCCAGACCTCACTGCAGTATGTTGGCTTACAGCTTATTTAAACTTGCAATTGCAAGACAGAAGGACTGAAGGGAATTGAAGGAATGCCAGCACAGATGACATGAGTGCAGATCTGTAACAAATAAATGAACATGGAAACTTACTTATCAGTTTGAGATAACAGTGCAAGAGGCTTTGCCATTTTAAACTCTAACAATAGTTTAGTATATAATTGTTCTTTCTTTGAGCCAAAATGGAGGTTGTTTTAGCTTATCTTTCAACATTCCAGGCCTGAAGGCACAGAATAGACTCAAGCTTGGCCCATCATTTTGAAATGTGTTACTCTCTTTATGTGTTGTACTGTACTGCGGGTGACAAATATGAAGTCAAATCTCACTGGAAGGGGATGAAATCAATAGATTGATGCCGAAGGGACAAGGCCACAGATTATTGAATTAGCTGAATGTGGCAGTGAACCAGCTGTGTCAGGATTTTGAAACTGAACATACCAGCTTTCTTTGAACAAGGGAAAACTGCTATTTAAAAAACTGGCTTAGAATTTTCTCTGTATTGTATTTTGTCCTTCTTGCTCAGCATGTTTCCCATGGGAACATTTAAGCCATCAGTGGATATTTAAAAGCTGCAGTATTACAGGATTTTTAAAACCCTCAGATTTAGATCTAATCTCACTGTATATCCTCCATTTTGAAAACACACACACATTTCAAAGTGAACGTGATTTTATTCACTCATATTTCACACTCACTGCTAGCAAACACTGGCTTTATTGTAATCTCTAACACTTAATATCATTATTCTCCACAGTCAATCATGATGGACACGTGAAATTGTGCCAGAGAGCTTTAGTCTTGTGCGATGTGGAAGGCAACTGCAAAACATTTTCCATTTCCTTATAACCTTGACTTTGTGGAATAGTGGCAATGTGTCATGTGGTGAATAGACGAGGCAAAATAAGAACATGAAAAAAACACTATCAAAAAGGTAGATAAAAGAAAAAAGAGGGGGAAAGGAAGAAACAAGGTGGTCCAAAAGGTTAGCAGTGCAACCTCACACATTTACCCTGTGGCAAAAAGATCTCCGCCATGTAGACCTCATAGCTGGACCTTTCATAGAGCCCAATGATGAGGCCACTGGTATCAGCTGGTCTGATTGGTAGTGAGCCAGAGCTGCTGTAATGTCTGTGAGTGGGGCTGGCGCTGTCCAGGGTCCTGCAGCTCTCCCAGGCCACTCAAACACCTGCGGTGCTGAAGGGACAGCACACCAGATACAGGAGCAGAGAACTGCTCTCGTCACATCCTTCCGCTTTCTAGAGCCACTATATACTGCATACCATTTATATAAGGTGATCCAAACATGATAATCCTCATGATGATGATATTATTATTATTATTATTATTATTATTATTATTATTATTATTATTATTTTGTTGTTTTTTAAACCTCTTCGCACGTCTTTAATGATGAGCTTTAGTGCATAAATGGAAAAGATTAATCACAGTGAACATCTCACAAGCTGTTGACTGCTCTCAGCAGGCTCAGCTGCTGATCAATAGAGCAGAGAGGAGCTGAGACGTGACTTTCACCTGATCAGCCTCACATGTGCTGTCTGCACCTCTGCTCCTAAAGTAGGATACATGTAATCCATCACAAATCTGACGATATGTGAATTAAAATGACCCCTTTGGAGACTTGTGGGAGTCCCACACACGGGACTGTGAAGGCCTCAGATTTACTGCTCAGATTCTATGATTCACCGATGGACACTGCAGCCCTTATAGGGAAGCAGGGCTGCTAGCGGCTCCCAGTGTGACAATGGCTTCTGTAAAATGTCTAACTAAATTTCCCCATTCAGTGAGGAATTGTTTTTCATGTCTGTAATTCAGTGAGCGTTGCGAAGGCTTGAAAAAAATGCACACGTTTTCCAATCTCTCACTCTCAGCCACTCTCAGCTATTGGCACGCTCAAGTATTGAAGTCAGCTCTTAAGGAAAGGTTTATAATAATAGGAATGTCATGCACACTGCACATCCAGCACCGATAAGAAATAATTATGTGCTTGGTAGTAAATGACTGAGTGGGATGCAGTTAATGCAAATACTGTTGAAAGCAGCTTTTCATATTTTAATTGCTTTCACAATTAAATGATGATTAATAGACCATCCTAGAAAGCTGCTCAGTTATATACATTGCCATCTTGAAAACTGCTGTCAATTGTTCCCACCAGCACCCTCCACCCCTCTCCTAACCCCCGATCCAGCCCCCCCGCCCCACATTCAAAATGACAACTGTGATGAAGTGCATGCACATTCAGACAGGCAACTCATTACTCTTTGTCAGAGCCCTCCTGCTACATGCTGGTCATGTTAATGATCCAATCAAGTGGACCCCTGCTTTTGATTGAAAATGAACACTTCCAATCAGAAATCTTGCTTGCCTCTGCCAACCTAATCAGAGATCAATGGAGGCTGCCCCAAGCGGGCTATTTTCAGCTGGCAAGTCCCAGTGGTCCGGTGTACCTCAGCAGGGTGGGTGTCACATGATGTTGACTCATAACCAGATGACAAATCTAAATGGATCCCAAACACTGTCTTCTGTTTGTTGTATGTCTTGAGTCTTGAGTATAAAGAGTGGAGATTGTAAGAGTGGAACTTTTTCTCCCTTAACTTTTTATGTAGACATTCAATTATTACAAAAATATTTATATCTCTCATGTGAAAGGAATTTTAATTGTATGCACTCTTAAAACATTTCCTCAATTTACAACAAACAGGCCCAACTTGCAGGCAGCTATGAGAAGCAGAAACTGCTGAGCTGTGGACTGGATGAGGTTAAAATTAATTTCCATTCCATTCTCCCCATTTGCTGTCATTTCTGCTGCAGGTGATAAAATGTGTAAAACTGTTGCTATTGCTCCTTTTGCGCTTGGTATCCACATCTGCTTCAATCGGTTCATCTTGCATTAAACCTTCTGTGTGTGTGCCTGTGTGTGTGTGTGTGTGCGTGTGTGTGAGAGAGAGAGAGAGAGAGAGAGAGAGATAGAGAGCTTCTTTTTGTGCGTGTGTGAAATGGAAATGTGAGTTGGTCTGTGTCACTATTAATCTATGTGTTCCAACTTGAATAATTAATGGTCATTTGTTGGGTTAAACCGAAAAAATGTATTTAATGTCTACTTGACATCTCATCATGATCCCTTGTCCCATAGGAGCATTCCAAAAAGGTTTTGAACAATTTCACTCAGGGATTGAACTGAATTCTTTTCAAAACGTTTGATTCATAATGGATGGGGCCAGAATTGATCTGCTGAAGTGTGAGAAGCCAGCATTTTCAAAGCACCTCCAGCTAGCTGCACAGTGTATACCTGCACTCCAAAGGAGTATCAGGAGTAGGGAACAACCTCTGAAATAAGAAAATCGTGCTTACACAACGCATTGTTGAGTTACAATATGGAATCAGACTGCCAATTAGCATTTCCCATATCTGAACGTTTTTAATTTGTAAAAATCCATTAGACATAAAACTAATAAATTCTGTCCCATTTGAAAATATAGGACTGGATGATCTAGGCCCATCTCAGTGGGAATTGTTTTCATTTAGGTGGATGCACTTATGCTATCCTTTAGAGATAAGAGCACTAAGTGAGTGTAATGTAATGTAATGCCCTGCCTAGAAATAGCCTGTAGAATGGCATACCTTGAACACTATCTCATTTAGTGCACGTACTTTAAAGGTTGCTTGGGCTAGGAGAGTCTAATATGTACTAGGATGAAGACATAACATTAAAGCAATCAAGGTCTGAAGAGACTGCATCTTTGAACTCCCAGAGATAACTCTGTGTCGCTCACACAATCATAAACACACACACACGCACACAAATCTGTGTATCTGTGTCTGGCCATTTATGAGGGTCACGGATCGGCCAGGGATGTGGCTTTATACATTGTCGTGCCTGTGGGTACATGACTGGCCCCCAGCAGCCACTGCTTACATCACATACAAAGATCTCATTGGATTGAACTGGCTCAGAGTTGAGGTTATCTCACTATGAATCGCTCAGGAAAAAGAGCCTGTTGAAACAGTGGATTCTTCAATCTGTGAAGAGCTGGGATTAGAGTCACAAGGATTAGTGGGATTAGCTTTCCTGTCAGAAGCCCCTTTAATTACCTGATTTCCCAATTCAGTGTTGTTATTTACTTATTTATTTTTTGTCATGCTTCTGAACTGCATGAATATTCAGGACAGCTTTATGTGTATTTTGTTTATTGTAATCCCCACTCTTAGTAACGCAGTTTTGAAGAACTTCTCTAGAGGGCTTCTGCTCGGTATAAGTGGACTATTTTTGTTGGTGGAAAAGCGATGATTCTTACAAGGCATGTTTGGGAGTGCTGGATTCTTCCACAACATGTGAGGGTTCAGCTCAGTGTTCAATTGTCAGAAAATATTTTATTGGACAGCAGTTTCACCCTCCAGTACAAATGATCCACCTACCTCTGTTCATGTGTATGTGATATGGGGGGAGCAACAGATGATTGCCATTCTTTACATATGATTAAACTGAAGGCCTCTCCGATTCTGAGTTCCCTCCCTCCCCCCAGACCTGTTGATTGACAGAAGATTATCTTTTGATCCCTAATTGTCTGAGTTCCCCAGTTATCCTCTTCAGCTAATGGGAGCCATGTTTGTATGCATCACAGGTTTAGAGCTTACAGAGAGTGCTGTGATGCAAAGCTGCTTAATGTTAAAGTGTGTATTCTACTCAGGATACCAGCACTGTGCCAGAGCCATTACCAACAATCCATCTCTCTGACACTGAGAATTATACAGTAGAACAAAGGGAGGACATTTATTTGAGTATCATTTATATAAACTCCTGCTTCACCATTAAACTCCACAGGATCACCTATCCAACTGCAGAATTATGGAGCCAGAAATTCACATCAGAAGAGTCCCATTTGTAGAAGAAGGACACCTCTGTGCCTGAGCACACTACAGTCAACATCAGTCCTTCAATTTTTAATTAACATGCAACATCAAAATACAGACACTGTGAAAATAACAATGCCATCTATATTTGATGATGAAAACTCAACTCACAGTTCAACACCACAATTCATGCTTTTCACTGTACCAACTGTCATTCTTTGAGGGTATTCAACATTAAGTTTGTCCTGGTCTGTCTTAAACTCCTTACTTGTCTGTGCTTCTACTACAGTACATGTTCTGCCAAGCTATGTGTCACAGTAATAACGCCCTAGGCGGAAAAAATACTTGCATAATTTGCTTTGACTGAATTTCCACCTCTGTACCATTATCCGACAGAAAGAACTCATAAATTTCCACTTGTATATCATTTTGTCAGCCCTCCTTACAATGTAAAAAAACTTGATCAATTTAAAGCCACCGTTTGTTGATCCCAGAAAAGCTACCCTTTGTGGATTCCTCATGATGTAAAATGTCATACCTGGAACAAATTTAGCCGCCCTTCTTTGCCCTTCCTTGTGGGAAGGGAGGGGTGGGGGGGGGGGGGGGGGCTTGGGGGGGGGCATGAGATGGTAGGTGATGGAATCTCCCAGCCTGCCTCCCTGCAAAGCTGAGATAGGCTCCAGGTTTAAGTCAGCTTTACTTTCTCGTCCTCCAAGGGCCGCAAGCAAAGGGCCATTTCCACCCATCAACACACACGCCGTCCCCAGGCTCGCCACCCTGTTACAGGCTGGGCCTTCCCTCAGCATCCTGGCCTTAATGGGATCCCAAACCCTGCGTTCTCCTCCATTATCCACAAAGCACATGTGAATCCTGCCTGCCCAGTGAGCTGAATCGAATGACTTATTTTGAATAGATTTGCTCATCCCTCTCTGATTAATCTGTCAACACAACATTCTCAGCATGTGCACTGCACCCCTAGGAATCCTGCGGGCTTCATTTTAAATACTGTCAGGCACTGACAATAAATGTGTTATTTATCTACAAGTCATTATTTTTATTATTACTAAGCTATTCATATGTCTGGATTTGAAAAGCATATTAAATTATTGTGAATCTGTTTGTAATCTGTGTCTATTTTCAGTTTGACAGCCTTAGATGATGATGAGAATGATGGCAATGTTTTTTCTTCTTCTTCTGCTTCATCTTATTATTATTATTATTACCAGTGTGGCATTCTAATCTTAATTTTCATAGTTATTATTAATCAGGGTCAGGTTTTATTCAGTATATCCAGTAGAAAATATAAGAACTGCAAAAATATCTTCACAAATAATGATCACTCTCTAAATGGTGGGTAGGGTCAAGGTTTCATAACACTGTTCCTATGGCATGAGGTTGTATTTTTAGGTCACAGCTGAGCTAATTTCATAGTTTGCAAGCAAGGCGGCTCACCGCAATGTGCTGAAGAGTTAACGCTGCCGCATGTCTCCCGTGGCGACGGCATTATTCAGCTGAAATGAAGGCAGCTGGCTTCATTTCTCTCTTCATCTGAGAGCAAAACAAACAAACATACAAAGAGAAACACCGCATCGGTAGCCGCAAGACGGTGACCAGGGACAGCTGTCAGACAAACGCGTCTAAAGAAAAGCCCAACTCTCCAAAGTAGGAGCTGCAGTCTGGCAGGTCCCTTCCTGTTCAGCTCGCTGCAGATGGTAATACCAGAGGAACCATGCTCAGGTGACCTCAATTGTCTGCAAACATTCAACCAGCTGTAATTTATTCATCATTACGTTCTTTCAGTGGAGCTTTTTTAGGGTTCTCGCAGTGTGACTGCGCCTCTTGTCATCTGTGATGGAACACGCAGTCCCACTGCGAATGCATCAGTCAAACTGAGCTGCTTTTGTGATGGGAAAGGTTTAAGAGGCCACTCCCATCACCCCGTCTGTATTGTCATTTGGGATGTGGCTTTTATTATTAAGCACTCTGTTCTGAGCAAGCATTCATGTGATCCTTTTTAAAGCTGTATGCCCTAACTGTCTAATGTCTTAACAGCAATGTGGCATGTTGACTGTTTCATGTGAATTTGTGCTCCTGATCTCCCACACCGCTCCCAATGCCCCACACTGCTCCTGATCCCCACATGTCCTTAACAGACAGAGCCTTCTGCCCGACAGCAGGGCTCACCAGGGGGGACAAGGCTAGCAGAGACAGGAGCACAAAGCTGGAAAGACTTCAGGAAAACAAAAGTGGAATGAACACTCCTGAGGTCAGTACTCCTGTATCAGTGCAGGAATAGTGCATGGCCTAATGTCACGTCTGGCGCTAAAGCCAAGAATTCCAGGATATGTTGTTATACACTATGCCTGTTCGGTGGCCTGGCAAAAATCATGTTTACCTGTGAAAAACTTTTAAAGAAAAAGGATTTCATGCAGTAGAGTACTGACATTCTAAATTATTTTTAATCTTTGATTATATTCAAAGAAACTATGTAGAAAAAAAACATTAAGAAAATAAAAAATTAACAACAAATAGAAACACAACACAAAAAACACACTAGTTTAGTCACTGGTTATGAAATACATCTCTCAAAAGTATCATTTGTCTTGACCAACTTTAAACACAAAGTTTAAAGTGGGACAATTAGGCCCAAACTGAACACAGGGGTTAATAGAGAGGTTACCACATGTGACCAGTGTAGCCTACACAATAGCATAGTCTACCAGCAATGGGATTTTTGCAGGATGAATATTACACATTGCTTTCCATGACAGTCAATAAATTCAAGATGAAAATGTTGTTTCCACCATCGTTCCACAATCTCCCATAAATGTTCCACTGGGGTCAGATCTGATGCCTCTGAAGGCTATTAAATACCAATATCCAATAATTTTAGTGTCAGGTTCCACAAAACCATCGGAAAAATACTCACTGCACAGTGAAAAAAGTCAACACAATTACAAAAAGGGCACATTCTTTGTGAACAGTTATTTCTAGGTTTACAAAACAGTATTGATTACAAGCATCACAGGTTTCTAAATAAACGTTTTTCTGGAGCTTATTTTACAAAAGTGTCCAAAAGGTTGTTTTTTATTATTTACACCACACTACATTGTTGAATTCTACTTATTACAATAATAAGTAGAATTCAATTGATTATAAATTGTTACAGTATTTCCTTTATAAGAAAAAAATAAAGAGAAGATATTTTGGACGGATGGAAAGAGTGAAGTTTGTTTCACTCTTAGACTCCCCATGTGTAATTTTACCTTTATTGTGACCGTCCATTGCTGACATTCAGTACTTCATTGCACAAGAGCCTAACTTGAGACACAGCTCATTTTCTACATGATCTGTAGAATGTCCACAGAACCTCATTTTCCACACCAATCCGTTCAAGCCCAGTCACTCAGTTTCAAGTGCCTATCGAGTGAAGAGAGTGTTTAAATAGTGTATTGTAAATGATTTAAATCCTTAAATCCTGGCTGCAAATTAGGACATTGACACAAGGAAGTGAAGAGAGTTACCCATGCAACAGAAACGATGTGGGCACAATTGAACATGCTATTAATGTGCGTGCCTGAAACTGGTTTGGAGGATTATACATTGGTCGCATAACACAGAGCAGGGTATGCATTAGCGTAATCTGAATTTGACAAACGGTAGAGAGAATGCAAACAGCCTTGAGAAATGTCAAAGTGCAGTGGGCCTATCATGTAAAATCTGACAAGAAAAATGCCCTCTGGGCAAAAATATACTGAAGCCCACATAAAGAAATGAGGCTACTAACATGTAATAAAGGAATAAAGGAAGGAATAATAAAGGAAGGAAACACAGAATTACATTGCACTGAATGAAAAATGTATCTTGTGATTGGGCAAAACAGGATGTCTTCAGTTGCAGCGAATGAACAGCTTTGTTGCAGGAAGGACATATTCCCTTTTCAGAGCAGGGCATTTTAGAGCATGTGACAGAAAGTTAGCGATGAGGCTATTGAAATAATGAAACCATTATTCATTCTTGAACCCAGACCCATATCTCAGGTCTGGTCATCTGTGCAGGCTCTCCGCACTGTTCCATCTGATGGCCCATGAAGCGAAATGGGTTTTGCAGAAGCACCTGTGAAAATGGTTCATGGATTACTTTTTAATATTATAATGTACAGTGCAAGGTGCACACAAATGCACATTTGCATTTGTCTAAGCAGATGGATGTTTTCATTTTAAAGGGTATATTAATATCTATCATGCTCAAAAGCTCTGGATTTCTTAACCCCTGATGACCAGCTGCTTCAGATTTAGACTCCCAGCCCTTCATCTCATATTAAGAGAAGCTATTTTATTGTGTGCATATGATTTTGTCATTTTTGGCAAAATCATCACCAGAGAGAGTGGGCAGAAAGAATAGAAAAGTGTATAAATTATTCTTTAGAAGTTCTAAGTTTCAGTGAGTATTCCTGCACTGATGTGTGTGTGTGTGTGCGTGTGTGCATGCGTGCGTCAAGGACAAGGCTCTGTGACAATGACATAATTGGTCATTATGCAAAACCATGTAGATGTCATGTGGATATCGATTTGCATTATAAACACTGATTCTAAGGCACATTATAAGACCACACTGATCTACCACAACCTCTCCATTCAACAAGTGTAAATCGGCCAATTAGGCAGCAGTTTGAGGACATGGGAAAATGAGGATAGAAATCCCTTTGAGCAGCAGAAACAGTACATTTGCTAAAGGAAAATGATGCTTTGGGGTGGAGACCCAAAGCTAAAATTGACAATATTAATTTTAAACTGGAACAAGAGAGAGGGCAGGGCATCACATTAAAGGCACTGCTCATGCTGTCTGAGCCCTGAACAGGGAGGGTAATTTATAAATAAATAAAAATTTAGTGGGACCTGATCATAGGGAACTGAGAGATAGTCATGCACATTTCACTGTTTGAAGCACAGCACGTTCTGATTTAAATAAATAAATAAAACTTTTCTTTTTTAAACGGCATAACTGGTTAAATGCAAGCAGCAATATTGGGTGACTGGAATAAAGGCAATCTGCTCAGTCCACATTCAGGTCTCCTGACGGTCAAAACATTTTCAGTATGACGAAAAGGGTTAGGGTTTGGTTGGGATATGAGTGAGTTACCCCCTGTGGCACAGTGTGGAGGTGGTCACTGTGACATTTGATGAACAGACAAAACAAATTCAGGAAAAATGCTTGGCTAAACGCCTTTCGTTACCTTGTGGGTATTTAAACAAAAACACTCCACTAAAAAACAAGATGAATGTTATGTAAGAAGGAACAAAAAGTACACTGCTCCAAAAGGCCAAACAAACAATCTACAGCACCACAAACCAAAGCCCTTACAGCAACCACATGGCAACGTCGTTTCTTTTTAAGTGCTAGAAACAAGAACTTTTATAGTTGCCCCGATCCAGGTAATGGGCAACAGCTGGCATGATTAGGGATGAGCTACAGCTGCTACACTGCCTGGGCGTGGCACTGCCCAAGGTCCTGCAGCGCTTCCATGGCTCAGGAACATTAGGGGGCTGAATGCCCACACACCCTTCCTGGCCTCACACCTCAGTATGAGCCCTTTGAGAAAGGAAAGGTAACATTTGGAAGAACTTTTGTTTCCCTGATGCGTCTCTGCCTTAATGTGTGCTAGTTACGTATGTTCAAACCCTCCAGGAATTTAGTATTTATTATTTGTGTTGTTTATGATTTAGAACAACATTTAGATTATGCTTAAAACTTATTTTGAATGAAAAAATGGAATGAAAATAATAGAGTAGTTGAGTCTAGTTTATCATAGGTTGCCAATGCAATTATGTCTTGTGCCTACAGAAGTAATTAACCATTTAGTTTATGATTTAGATAGGCAGCTGTTTTAATTGCACCAGATAAGGACTGTCAGTGTGAAAATTACCTTACACAAATATTTTCATGTAAATTTAACAGAAGAATGTTACACTTCAATGTGAATGAAAGTGACATTACTGTGCTATACTATAGGAATGGTTTGAGGAAATTTCACTGATTGAAATGTACCTTATATGGTTTGAATTAAATATTATTTTCCAAGGAATGGCGTGATTATATTTTTTGAAAATTAACTGAAAGTATTTTGGTGGTAAATACATTAATTAATTAATCAATTAAGCCCTTTCTGACAGGAATTAAATATTAATAATATTTAATATTAAATATGGATTTTTGCCATAGGACATATGCCATGCCATACCATAGTATAACATTGTCAACATTATTGAGATTTAGCTCAGTTTAGGTATTGTCCTGGGTGTCTCATTCAGCTTCATCACAAAGCCGACCAAACCAGAGCTTCTAATGGATTCGGGGATTCAGGGTGAAATGGCTTCACAGGACAAACAGGAAACAGTAGTTAGTTGTTTAGAAATAACACTTAATTGTCGCATCGTCGCCAAAGAGTAGTCGGCTCCTCCCCAGCAGTCCCCGCAGCAACCAAGTAACAAACAACACAACAAAGCGCCAGAAACACGTTTTGGAATCCCTCTTGTATTTCTAAAGCAGCTGTGATACTTGTTCCCTGAAGTCAGTAAACAGAAAATATCCAACTTTATGAATTAATTAAATGTCAAACATGAATTATGAAAGTTGCTCTAGATAAGGGTGTCTGCAAACATATCATTTTTAAAAAGCTAACACCATCAACACATAGTATATATGCAACATTCTAAACTAACTTCTAAACACCCACACAATTAGAGCAGAACAATGTAAACAATAGCCGTTGATTACAGCGTCATAATATAATACAATGCAAATGAATGCGCATGTGTTCCTGGTTAGAATGTTGTGTTTGTCCCTCTACGCTTACCGTATGGTTGTACTTGTTGCTAGGATACAATGTAAACCTAACAAAAAGACGTGTTCAGTGGTCTAGTCTAACGCTAGCTAGCCACATGTAACTAATATTAATGAAATAAATAAAATTTAATTGTACTTTAGTTATACAATCGGTCAGTTGGTCCGGACTCTATCTCATACCCAAAAATTTAGTGATTGAATCACGTCAACTGTAAATGAACAAGTCGAGAAGGTAGCAATCTAATTTAGTCTAGTTCATATTTGAGTTATCACTAAAAGATACATGCTGATGATGTTCCCTAATTAATGCTACCGTTAGCTTTGAACTTTGAAACATCATGGACCTTCAGATTCGGCAATTTTTGACCAAAGCCGAGACACAGAAAGGTAATCGTTAAACAAACGACGTTGGCTATACAGTTCTGAATGTAATTTAGCTTAATCCGCATTTCATACATGTCCATTGATTTGAGTCAATTACCAAACTTTACGAAAGAATGACAGAACATCTTATTTATATTAGACTATGTGTATGAACGCTAATATGTTCTCTTTTAGATGCTGAGGCTTTGAAGAAAGCGTATGATTTGATCAATGAAGGAACCAAAGAAAAAGCATTATCAGGTGGCAGGTGTTTTTGTCCTGAACTGTACGTCATTTGCGCCGAACAAGCCTTTCAGGTAAAACTGCCATGAAAAGTCCTTTCACAATCTGCTTTTATTACACCCGTTTGCTATCTTATTTATCTCCTCAGTGCGCCCTCGACCCATTTAGTGGATACCCTTACACAAGTAATTGCGTGAATGAATCTGTATATAGATCAATACAAAAATGATACAGCTATTGAGGTTTAGACTGTGAAAAACACGTTAGCCTTTTGATATAGGCTACAGTAGGTAGCCTACATGTGAATATGGAGTTGCATTGTAACTTCAGACTTTCAAACTTGCACCAGAATTATCTGTTAAATAATTTCCTAACTCTATATAACGCCACATACTAGCACAAACATGACTAGCTTAAAGTTGATTTATTTAAATGCAATTCGGAATTTACTGTGACTTTCCTATGCACATGCCTATGCCTGATGCTGGAATTACAAAGCAAGCATTATTGTCGTGAAGGATTCATAGAAGTCCTGGTTATAAGGAGCGGTTTAAGAAGCTTCAGAAACGCAGGATGAAGTTGTATCCTACAGCGTTGCTCCGACACGCATGGGCCTTCCCGGAATTGAGTTCCGCGCAGTCGATAAATGTGCCGTCTAATTCCCCCATGAGACAGATGTCGCCAGGCAGGAGGTGCGCGTAGGCCGCGATGAAAACGGGATCATCCGGAGAGCATGTGCCGCCTGCCTAATCAGCCGCATATATCCGAAGTGTGATGAGGATAACATTTTGAATATATCAGCTGCTATGATATTTGTGAAGGTGTGCTTATATGGAAACCACCATGGTAATCTCCAACAAGACATGTTGACATGCTGAAAGCGTACTTTCCATTAAAGTGGACGAGTAAGCTGACAAATGCACTGTGAATGGAAAAGAAATGTAAGCTCACCAAAGGCCAGGTCGCATTTTTAATAAAGACTATTTAAATTCAGTAGTTTACAGCATTTTTTAAATGAGAACTGTAAACCCATCCTAATGTCCTTGTGTGGGCTATAGGCTAGATAACAAGTTGCATCCTTTTTTAAATCAATATTTTAAAACTGATTATTTGTATATGTGAACACGGATGTTATATTTGTGTCCATATTTATTAGCTATTGTTCATATGTCATATTTTCAACACCCTGCTGTCGAGGTAATGCGGGCATTATAGTTATGGCTTGAACCTATTGAACTTTTTTTTTAAACTAAATCATCAGTTTACAAAGTTTTTGTACATAAGAACCCATTGAACCTCTGTGTGTGTGCGTGTGTGTGTTCAAATGACTTGTTTATAAGAAGTTGAACATGATATGATAAGTGTGGAGGGAGTGGGGGCATGTTGTGAGTCACTGTGAATAAATATCATCATGGTTTCCAACAGCCCACAGAGAATGTGGGTCATGAGCATCATAAATAACATTATTTTGATGTTTTAAGGAACAGACTGACCTACAGGGCAAATTTATGGAGTAAAGCAGTGCTAATAGTTAATCAGACCACATTTCTGCTGTACGCACAGTAGCTGATTTATTAGAAACAGACAGGTAGCATAAAACCATTCCATTTCAACGTTTAGCAGGCACTCTTATCCAAATCAACACAGGTTGCTTTTTTACATAAAATACATTTATACCGCTGGATATTTTACTGATGCAATTCAGGTTAAGTACCTTTGTTCAAGTGTACAATGACAGCACCCTAGCTGTGACTCAAACCCAAACCCTTGAGTTCCAGAACCCAGTTTGTCTAATCATTTATACTACGTCTTATCAAAATGTAATGCGGTATAACATATTCTGTAGTTATGCTTCGATTCACAAATAGCCAGATAGATGCATGTTTACAATTAACAAGCATATCGAGCCTTCTTTGTGTAAGGATCCTCAGGGAATGGAGTTGGTGTGGGAGGAGGCTGGGTGTATTTATTTTAAGTTTGAATACTTAGTAATTACTCAACATGCTGAATTATACATGAAACCCTAAGTGAAGATTGTGTACACTGATTTCACAGCAGGCTGAAAAGCAAGGCCTGAGTTCTGATGCTTTCTCTTTCAGCTGGGGCTGACTGAGATCAGCGAAACCTGCCTAATGATGTACTTTAAAGGGAAACCTCCGGCCAATCAGTTCCTGTGCCGCGCGTACCTGTGCCAGGGCCAGCTCTGTGCCCAGACTTTGGAAAGCATGGTAAGGGCGCGGCCAGCTCAACGAGCCACAGCACAGGTCCTCAGCCTGCTGCTCTGCTTTCTCTGATCAATTCAGCACAAAAGATATGCGCCAAGGGGTTTTACTATTGAGTGAACACACGTAGCTTTTGAAACATTCGCCTTTGAACTTGGGCATGGAATCTGCGATCAGGACAAAAGCAACAGAGAAAAAGAAAAGCAAAATGTAGACAGGTGGAGAATGGGACAGGAGAAGAATGGGAGGGGGTGCATGGAGGTAGGTGATTTATTAATCTGTGGGGAAACCCACTTTATCAGGTCAAGGTAATTGCATAAGAGCTTGTGTGAAATCCCCAAAGAATCTTAATTTGACCTCCCAAAACAATGTCAGTTTGACACTTCTAAAGAAGATGTCGATCGAAGCTTCCATTTCATTTAGCGGCGTTCACCCTCCTTTCAATTTCCCCTTGATTCTTTTCAAAGATGTACTTTACTTTGAACAATATTACTATTCTCTTGTGTGATCATTATTTCTGTGCCTGTCTGCAAGGTAATGCAGTTACCATTCACACTGCTGCCTCTCATTAATTTCTCTGGCTCATTATTTTACCTTCAGGATGACGTGGAAAAGGCAGTGATGCATTTTCTGAAGGCTATTGAGATTTCAAAAGAGCAGCCCAGGTATGTTAGCAGAGGGGAAAAACGATTTCTTTCGTCCTCAGATCTTTTCTTGCTCAGCATCTCTCATTTCTCACATGTTTCCTCTTAACCAAAGTGAGCTTTGTTTATAAGAATTTTGTTTGACAGAAAAATATGAATTATTTATTTTAGAATATTTATTGCTTACTGTGAAACACAAAACGGTATAATGTCAGTTTGTGGTGAAGTGAAGTGGAAATTGAATAGAAGAGCTGTTCTCTTCCTAATTAGCCTGATTCTGCAGTGTATTCATTCTTAATGCGGTCTTTAGTCAAATAGAAATGAAATCGTAAATATGATATTTACTTTGCTTGGGGTGTAGCAGGACTGCATTTGGATTAAAACTTCCTATATTGGGCATTCAGTAATAAATAGTCCCAGTGTTTGGACGTGCAAATGGATGTTATAAGCACAAAGAGTTACATTATTTTTCACAAGCACAAAACATTTTTACAAGTGAACAGATTCTGATTTACAGATATGAACGCTTTTGGAGCTCCATACATAATGAAGTAGGACGAAAACAGGCCAAAGTTAGGACTCAAGTTAAGCTGGTCTGATTAACTCCTTATCTGTCAGAAGAACAGTGGTGATTACCCCATGCTGTTTCATCTCCTCCGCAGATTTCCCAGCGAGCACCAAAGGGAATGCTGTTTTTATCTAGTCTGTGATAATGTGGGGGAAGGAGGGGGGCATTCCTGGGGGGCTAAATTAGCAACTCTCAAATAGGCTGTTTACCCCACTTGCGCTGATCCGTTCCCTGTTGCACCCATAGTCCAATAATAGCTCTCTTTCAGTAGAAGAGATTAAACCATGATCTGATCTTTGGTGACTCACTGAAACAGGTTTACTGTACGTTCATTTGCAATTCACTGGTATTTGAATCAGTGGCCGGTGCGTGCCCTAAATGAAGTTGTACAAGGCAGATAGGCCTGCACTTCCCCTGTGTGTGCATAACACTGTGAATAATTCATCTGCCTTTTTAATTCTCCTCTCTTCCCTGGTTTTTATCCATGCAGATATCACTTCTTAGTGTTCAATGCCTCTGTGCTCTACCTCCAAACCGTCCGGCCGTTCCTCAGGCCCGGCTCCCGCCAGCGTCTCCAGGCCTCTCTGACGCAGGTGCTGAGGGCCTTGGAGGAAGTTGGAGAGGCTGACTATCGCTGGAGGGCGGAGCTTATGCTGTGAGTGGCTGACGTGTTGATGAGTTCGTTGGTGCTTAGAGCAATGTGTGCCAACAGTTGCAAGGATTCGGAACGTGTTCTGGCGGCATATGCAATTTCAGAACTGCGTCTTTGTGTGTGCGTGTGCGTGTGTGTGTGTGTGTGTGTGTGTGTGCAATCATGAATAAATAAAAAATTGAAGCTCAGGAGTAGGAGAAAAAGCTACAAGAATGGTGGGATGTGCGTTCTCTTCTTTGCATTAAAATTCACTGCATATCAGGTCTTATTTGAGCTTTCTTTTATCAACAGAGATCAGTGCTGGTTTAGCAGATTATTGTAGCGATGTCATATGGAGTTCAGGTTTCCAGGGTGCGCAACGACCTCTCTTTTATTTGCAGGCTCTTGATAGAATGTCTTGTGGAAGCTGGAAAATTGAAAGAAGCTGCTAGTTTGGGAAAAGTCACAGCAGATTTTATAGGAGCGCACACACCTGACCTGTATCCACGGATATTCTCCTTACAGGTAAAGCCTCGCCTGCATCCTCAAATATTCTCCTCACAGGTACAAAAAATAAAAGTCATGAATTGGGCTTATGTAGCTAGCACTCAAAGAACTAGCGCAGGAAGTTGTGACTGGCTTCTTTCACGATGGAAAGGAGCCATTTTTCCACAGAGCTCTCTTTGCATCCCAGAAGTGGGGAAGGAGAGTGTTGTTTGGCCAGATGAACAGAGGAATGATTTGAAAGAGCAAATGGAACCCCCGGTCCTGGACGGTAAAGACTGCGGGATCTTTAATGACCCCAGTGAGTCAGGACTGTGCTTTTAAGGCTGTCCTGTGAGTGTACTGTCTCCAGTAACATGGCATCCCTGTCATGGTCCTGGGCACTGGCATTATTAATAGTCCAGAGGCAGGACTGCCTTCCTCTGGCCTTCCAGGGCCACAGCACTGCCTGCTAACACACACACTCAGATGCACCGGCGTACATATATCTTTCTAATTAAGACCATTGTTCACAGGTGCAGCACAAGCTCCTGGATCTCTCCAAAAGTCCCAAGAAAGTCGAGGAGACCTTGACCTTATCTGTGATTTACAAAATGCAAAAGCTGAAACAGTAGGTGATTCATTATGTACACATAAGACACTTTCATTAACATTTAGGATGACATTACCAACATTTAACAGTGACTGACTGTGCACATGTCTTATGTAAAGGTGATCCACTGTCAGGAAAAGGTGGCCCAAACATGTAAGGTTTCACAGTGCATCTCCTTAAAAGTGAAGTTTGTTCCTCACTGATCTGGAACATTCTGCCATTCATTTTGCATTGAACTTAGCCTCAGTTAATTTTTTTTAACATATACTTGAGCTGGTAGGATGTTAAATGTTTGTAAATGTGACATGCAGTGTTTTTCATGTTGCCTGATGTTGCTGTGAAAAGATGTTATGACAGACATAATGCACTGAACACAGAGCTGTACTCCTGTTCCTTATGTTTACCCCAGTCAGGTGGGTGGGGCAGGCAGAAGAGACGACGGAGCGAATTTGAAAGAGATCTTTCTGCTTCTGACAAACCCCACTGCTGCCCGGCCCCCTGGGGCAGCCCAGAGTTCGAACACAGGCCTGGCGGAGAGCAACCCGTCCATCATGCCTGGAGAGAGGTCCATACTCTTCCTCACCTCTGCTCACATCAGTCCTCTTCCTCACCTGTATCCATCCTGTTCATCATCTGTGTTTGTTCTCTTGGTCACCTGGATGTCTTTGCTTCATCACCCACACCCCTCCTCGTCGTCACCCACATGCATCCATCCTCTTCATCAGTATAGTCAAAGTGGTGGATGTCAGACGCGATGCAAATGGAGACAGGTGTGGCCCATTCAAAATGAGGCCAGCAGCAGCCAGATTAAGCTGAAACATACTGTCTGCTTACTATTATGTGATGCTAGGAATGGTATTGAGTGCCCCAAACAGACCACCAGCAAATTAAACATTACAGGGTTATAGCAAATTGCTCTCTGCCTGGTTTGCAGCAAGGAACTTTGACCAAGGTAGGCTTCTTCATGCATTACACAGTGATAAACAGACAGCATGTGTATTTCCCCTAACACATGTGTATTTCCCCTGGCTCAGCCCTTTTGACTTCATTGGAAGGTTGCCAGATTGTACCCACAATGGCGACCTGGTTGTGCTTATTTCCACAGTGCATTCCCATGGTCTCAGAGCAAAACAAATGCGTGAAAGCTCCAATGATCAGAATGTGATTGTGTTGGGATCCTGATTGCTTCAGCTGTGGCTGGTGGCCCTGGAGGACCATGCATACGTTCTGGGAGAGGCAGGGTTCAGCTCATCCCATTAGCTCTGTAGAGTAATGAATTCTCTAGTCGATCAGGCTCCTGTACATGCTACTGTGCCCCCCTCCCAAATTTATGGAGAACATTGCTACGACGGGACGCTCTCGTAATAACATTTGGGAATTCCAGATTTGGGAGAAACTATTACTGGCTCATAGCATGTTGTGACAAAAATAGTTTGGTAGTCAGGAATAAAAAAATCTGTCCTGTGCATCCGGGCCAGCGATTTATCCGCGCTAGTGTTAGCAGTGTGGAAAGTCTCCTGTTGATGTCATAGATTTCCCCCCGTGTCACATCCTGTGCTGCGTGGTGACTTTTCTTTTTTCGTTTTTAGAGCTTCCTTTCTTTTGGAGCTGGGCCACCTGGCCTTGCAGTTAGGCGTCCCGCAGATGACGTCGGACTGCTTGGGAGAGCTGAAGCGGGCTGGACTCTCTGTAAGAAACGGCTCGTCAGTCACACTGCCTGTCCCCATAGAGCACTCCACATGAGTCTGCATGGGCCTCAAACACGTCCAAGTGTGCGTGGGCAGACGGTGTGGATTAGCATCCAATCAGGAGTTTATAGTCTTATTTCTTACCGGCTTTGTTCCAGAGATATTGACATTCATTACATGCAGCAGTTAGTTAATTGTGTGTACAGGCAATAGCTAATGTCAGTGAAAACAGAGAAATGCATGGTGAGGAGTTTAAGAACATTGCATCGAGATGGACAAACCAATCAGTAATCTGTAATTACAGCAATACATTTCATTTTATTTTTAAGAGTGGTTAAGCATTAAATAGTTTTGAGTGAATAGCGTCTGATAACCTCTTGCATACTCAGTATGGAGAATCCTTTGTTCTGTGTTTGGCATTTCCTTTCCACTGAAAGAACTGGCTCTCTGTTTGCTCTCATCAGGATGTGGGGCTCCTCATTGCCGTGGAGTGTCTGAAGTGCGAACTGGAGCTCCACAAACGAGGGCCGAGACTCGAGGAGTACAAGAGGAGCGACGTGGAGGTGCCCGCGACAGCACTTTAATCAAACCTTACCCAGAGCAACGCTCACACCAGTATTTACCACAGCCTCCATCGATTTCCAGCATTTAGGCCATTTATCAAATACAGACAAATGCCACTGTAATGAATCAGGAGGGAACTGGAAACTCTAAATTCCGGAGGCTGGAAAGCTTAATCCATAATCCAGTCACAGGACACGGTGTCTGTGATTGAATGCAATTATATTCTTTGTTGGACCGTATTGACTCTCCAGTAGAAGTTGGGGTGGAAGTTGTGATGATGTTCTACTGTTTGTGCGTTTGAAGTGAGCTACAGTGAATTTCGAAGGTGCAGTGGTTCTGTACTGTATGTGTGCTGCAGTATGTTGAAGGTATACATGTGGTATGCGTATGTGTGTTCAGGCCAGGTTTTTATGGGAGGTGGAATAGTGGTATATGCTGGTATGCTGTATGTGTGTTCAGGTCAGACTGTTATGGAAGGTGTAATAGCAGTATATATTGGTATATGTGTGTTCAGACCAGGTTTTTATGGGAGGTGGAATAGTGGTATATGCTGGTATATGTGTTCTCAGGGCAGACTGTTACAGGAGGTGTAATGGTAGTATATGCTGGTATATGTGTCCTCAGGGCTGGTCAGGCTTTTACAGAAGTTGTAATGCTGGTATATGCTGCTGTATGTGTGTTCAGGTCAGTCTGTTAGGGGGGGTGTAATGGTTGTTTATGTTGGTATATGTGTGTTCAGGCCCAGCAGAAGCTGGTGTGGAGGTTGGACCAGCTGCTGCAGAATGCGCTGCGGGCGGGCGGGGCTGGCACTGTGCAGGGGGTGTGTGCCACGCTGTGGAACGCCTGTCTGCCCCTCCTCCAGCACAATCTGAGGCGGAGCATCAGGAAGCCGCTGCTGCGATTGGCCCAGGTGCTGGAAGACTCAAACAGGTGACCCAGGTCCTCCGTTCTTTATGTACAGTAACACTTTACTGGCTGATTTCGTGCCAGAGCACAGCAAGCTTTGAATACCCAACATGGCCAGTACTGCAGAGGGATTGGCCTATGAAATGTACATGAAATCTGTATGAAATGTGTATGTGTGTGCATGCATGTTCATGCAAGTTTGTGTGGTGTATGTGTATGATTGTAATTTGGAAGCAAATAGGTACTACAGTGGAATACATTTATCTCGGCAATGCTATTAAGTGAGAAGGGTGTGGGATGTGTTAGCACAAATTGAATATGTCAGTTTGTTTACTCTGTGAAATACAAATTTGTTCCATTTGAATAAAACCGATTTTTGACGCACTTGAATAATTTTAGAATTGCCAGGCCTAGTGCACAGTCTGACTGTGTGCGTGTTTGCTTAGTGTAGTGTGTGTGCATTACTGCACGTCCGTGTTTGTGCAGTACACTGCTGGACCTGAGGTGCCAGGTGCACAGCGAGGTCGGTGTGATGGAGGCGGAGGAGGGCTGCGTGGAGTCCGCCGTGGAGCACGTGCAGAAGGCGCTGCGTCTGGACGCGAGCGGGGAGCGCCGGGAGCGACTGACCGCCGCCCTGCACGCCCTGCGGCTGCGCGCCCTGCTGTACGACACGCCCGAACGCAGCGAGGACCGCGCCGCGCTGCTCATCCAGCAGGTCTGCCGCAAACCACGACCGGGGAGGGAAACACGGGCACAACCGTGACCACGCTTACAGGCCACAAGCACAATCCTAAACATGTCTGCAAACACAACCATAACCACGCTTACAGACCACAAGCACAATCCTAAACATGTCTGCAAACACAACCATAACCACGCTTACAGGCCACAAGCACAATCCTAAACATGTCTGCAAACACAACCATAACCACGCTTACAGACCACAAGCACAATCCTAAACATGTCTGCAAACACAACCATAACCACGCTTACAGACCACAAGAACAATCCTAAACATGTCTACAAACACAACCATAACCACGTTTACAGACCACAAGCACAATCCTAAACATGTCTGTGAACACAACCATAACCACGCTTACAGACCACAAGCACAATCCTAAACATGTCTGCAAACACAACCATAACCACGCTTACAGACCACAAGCACAATCCTAAGCATGTCTGCAAACACAACCATAACCACGCTTACAGACCACAAGCACAATCCTAAACATGTCTGCAAACACAACCATAACCACGCTTACAGACCACAAGCACAATCCTAAACATGTCTGCAAACACAACCATAACCACGCTTACAGACCACAAGCACAATCCTAAACATGTCTGCAAACACAACCATAACCACGCTTACAGACCACAAGCACAATCCTAAACATGTCTGCAAACACAACCATAACCACGCTTACAGACCACAAGCACAATCCTAAACATGTCTGCAAACACAACCATAACCACGCTTACAGACCACAAGCACAATCCTAAACATGTCTGCAAACACAACCATAACCACGCTTACAGACCACAAGCACAATCCTAAACATGTCTGTGAACACAACCATAACCACACGTACAGACCACAGGCACAATCCTAAACATGTCTGCAAACACAACCATAACCACGCTTACAGACCACAAGCACAATCCTAAACATGTCTACAAACACAACCATAACCACGTTTACAGACCACAAGCACAATCCTAAACATGTCTGTGAACACAACCATAACCACACGCACAGACCACAAGCACAATCCTAAACATGTCTGCAAACACAACCATAACCACGCTTACAGACCACAAGCACAATCCTAAACATGTCTGTGAACACAACCATAACCACACGTACAGACCACAAGCACAATCCTAAACATGTCTGCAAACACAACCATAACCACGCTTACAGACCACAAGCACAATCCTAAACATGTCTGCAAACACAACCATAACCACGCTTACAGACCACAAGCACAATCCTAAACATGTCTGTGAACACAACCATAACCACGTTTACAGACCACAAGCACAATCCTAAACATGTCTGTGAACACAACCATAACCACGTTTACAGACCACAAGCACAATCCTAAACATGTCTGTGAACACAAGCATAATAATAGTGGAATCCTGACTCTGAACTCAACCAGAATCACAGCCTCAGCTGTGACCTTAACCACTCATACTGATGCCAGCACCACCGCAGCCGGAGTCGCGGTTATAACCGAATTACCACGCCTGCAACTGACAGTGACCGCAAGCTGTTCTTTTTCCTGACCGATGTGGAGCTCATTATGAAAGAGCCCATTGCTCTACTTTTGTGTGCTGTGACAGAGTTCTGGAGAGTTCACTTTTAATTTTACAATTTCCACACGGTTGGAGCGAAGCTCTGGGATAATTCACAGATGAAGAACAGCACTGCCTATGATTGAACACAGCACAGTAAATTGAAAACAGAACTTCATGTTATTAAACACAGCTCAGCCAGTTGGAAACAGAACTTGCTATTATTGAACATAGCTCAGCCGATTTAAAAGAACTTGCTATTATTGAACATAGCTCAGCTCATTACACAGAATTTTCTGTTATTGAACACAGCTTAGCCTATCGAAAACAGAACTTCCTGTTATTGATGACAGCTCAGCCTATTGGGCACAGCTTGATATAATCTCAGGTGGGGGTGTAGAAGGGATTTCAGATTCACTAATTTAATCCACATAAGATTTTTACCTACAGTTTATAGCAGCATAGGGCCTGCGCTACATTCTTAGCGCGTGTGTCAGTGTTTTAGAGGGACCCCAGCGCAGGTTCACAGGTGAAGAACCCCTCTAATGGAAAGCTAACAGAGACACCCCCCTGTGTGAAGGCGAGGACGGCCGGCTCCAGAGACTCCAGGAGGAAGGTGCGGGCGATGCTGGTGAACGCGGGCGTGGCTCTGGCCCCCGACGACTTTCGGACGGTCCTTGACGCAGACAACGCCCCTAAAGGTAAACCCGGTGAACTCCGGCAGCGGTGTGTGACCCCCTCAGAAACGCACCTGGAAGTGCAGGTGAAAAGGGAATAGGGACTTATCTGTGTAGATCTGGCCCGTGGGTGCACTGATGCAATGGCTGACATGATGACTACTCTACATCACCCCTAACTGCATAACTGCATATAACTTCCTCCATATCTGCACAAGCCTGCCGTTTCCAGGGAAACATGTTTGGGTGATGGAGATTGGGGAGGGGTCATGGGGGAGGGGGGCTTCAAAAATCTCCGAGGCAACTGGGTCTGAGGGCATGACTCAGAGGAATGAGCGGTACTGACTCACCGCGCGCGGTGTCGTCAGGGAAACTGCCTCTCTCTGACTCTCCATCACACTGCCGACCTCAGAGCCCGAGCCACTGGCACTGGCAGAGCCGAGCCTTTGATCGCTTCCCCCCGCTTTGAACCGCAAAATCAAAGGAATAATTCCTGCACTTAGAGCAGGAACTTCACTCCTGTGAAGCGAGCGCTCAGAAAGAAAGCAGCAGATTTATGACATGTTTGTGGGGAACAAGAAAAGGGTGATAGGTCCTCCCTTTGTATGCATGCAGAAATGTGTGTGTGTGTGTGTGTGTGTGTGTGCAAACCATTGCTGGCTGATTGCTGACTGCTTGGAAGTGTACACTCTTATTTAAGCAAGTACAGTGCCGTATAATGGACTTATTTTCCACAATGCTTCTAACTTTTCTTATTCCGGAATCTTTGCAGTCACCCCAGGCAACCGTGGAGAGAATGTGGTCAGCCAGCTGGCTGCAAAGGCTGAGCACCACATCGCCTGCGTTCAGCGGGCAGAGGGGCACCTGCAGCGGCAGGGGGGCAAGACGAGCCCAGAGAGGTGCGACATGTGCACGTGTGAATGCCTCACGCTTCAAACCGTCCGTCGCTGTTCACTGCGTGATTCACTCCTTTGAGTTTAAATTAGTGGTGCTTCGCTGCTGAAACAATAGCCCTTAAAATGCTTTCTGGATTCTGCCCCAGTATGAGTGTCCAGTTTTTTATTTTTTTATTTTTGTTATTCATTCCGTATATTCAGTCAGATTCTTTCATGGCCTGCTGTGACTGCACTGCAATGAGCAGTGCACGCTGGGACTGAATAGAACAGGACTTTGCAGAAGTCTTGCTGCGTAGTGCACAGTTACTCAGAAATGATGTGCGTTGGCGCTCTATTCTTTTTGGACTGAAGGCTAGACCCAGTGACTCAGCAGCAAGGCATCGCTAATTGAATTTGTGCTCCGATGTTGTTGTACAGCGTTGGCGTAAAACTTTTCAGCCCTTGGGTGTGCTGTAGAACACCAAGTGATGCTTGGATTAAAAAAAAAGAGCGTTCGGTTTTCACTGGATGAGGAAAATGCACTGAGACAGGTTCTCCGGAAGAATCATGCATGATTAATGTGATGTAAACATGTATGCAGAAATTAACCCGCGTGTTTTTAGCCTCACGCTCTGGCACAGGAGGGAGTGTGTGTCATGTGCAGGTAGAGAACGCCTGTAAAAACAGACCGTCTCTCACCAGAGTGAGGCTGTGGGCGGAGCTAGCGAAGGCGGCCAGGAAGCTGGAGGCCTGGAGCGTGTGCCGCGCAGCTTGCCGGTTCTGTGTTCTCCATGACGACGGCTGCCAGGAAACACCGAGCGGTAACGGTGAGTTTCCAGCTCCAAACCAGCAGAAGCCGAGCTACAGGTCCATCCTGGAGACCTATCTGCCAGCTGTTTCACCAAACAGGATTAAACGGTTAGCCGATACTTTCAGAAGTATCTTGAAAAACGAATCTAATTTCAACCGGTTGGTTTCACCCAATAGAAAAAGAGTTAGCCGTTAGCCGACCCCCTCAATCCAGTTCTGTGAAAAACCCCCTAGGTTTGCCTTGCCTTCGTTTGTCACACTCTGCCCCCTGGGTCTCATTAGTCAGGCTAAACAGCCCTGATGTTGCTGCAGGCGCTTCCTCACTAAAGTGGCATTACCCATCCCTGCAGGTGCTGCTGAAAGAGACCTGCTCCGCTTACTGGCAGAGCTCCGTTTCATCAATGCAGAGGTAAGCCCCGCCCACTCGCTCCCTCTGCTCACAGCCCCACCCACTCACTTCCTCCGCTCCAGATTCTGTTTTTTCTCTTTTGACTATTCTGCATAACTCTGTTGATTCCCTGTTTAATTCTGGTGATCACATAAGCAGATGGTAGAGTGTACGGTGGTTAAAAATGAATGGGCTGTGGGAACAGAGGCTGGTAAGCATGTCGCCCAGAGCTGTTCTCTGCTGATCCTCGGCCAGGCCACAGTGCAGAAGCTGCGTTTGGAGGGCGTGCAGCTCAACGGCGCACCCGTCCTGCCGCCGCAGCGAGGGAAACGGCCAGCAGAGGGCGCCTCCACCCGGCCGGAGGACGACCCGCTGTGGGCGACGTACAGGTAGCACCAAAATCTCTGTCACACCAACATTTCAGCTGCTAAGATGTTGACAACCAATTGTAATTCTCTACTTTACAATACTTTCAGTGCCACTTCAATTCATATTAAAAGCGGTTTCAACAGTACCTTCGTGTCATTGCAAAAATAAGATGGAGTGAAATGCAATTTCAGGTTTTCAATTACAAGTAGTTTTTCTGTTTTTGCATTCTTAAGCAGAATTGTAACATAACTTGTCTGTGTTTACCATCTCTCCCTGACACCTTTATGCTTTCTTTTCCTTTCTTTTCTCATTCTTCTGAGTGCTTGCTTCATACCGCAGGGAACTGACAGCCATTGAGTGGCAAATTAGTATCTAGTTGAGGTTTGAGGCAGTCAATTGCTTGAATGCAATTTTGTCACTTTGATACGCCTATCACATGGTAATCATTTTGTTATGCTTACTATTTTAATATACTGTGGTAATGGCAGCATTAAGCAGACAGAATATTCCGGAGTGGCTAGAATATGGCTGTGGTTTCCATTGTTTTTCCGCATTTATTTTTCAGTTTATTTTAGTTATAAAAAAGCTGGACTTCTAAAAAATATGTACACAGTGTCCACATTGGCCCTTGAAGGTTCTATAGTTTTGTGCAGTTGCTCAACTTTTCTTGTATGAAAGGAAACAAATCCTTTTTTAAATGGACGTTAATGGGATAGGGAATATTTATCCTCATGGTCAAATGCAGCTGTAAGCTGATAAGTGTTTGGCATTCTCCAAGAAATTTCATCTGTAGCCTAAGCTTTACTTGGTACTGCTTTCCAATGTGCTTGATGTAACAGTATGACAGAGGAGATTTAAAATCACATTATCTCTGACAGGCATATATACATTTAATAATATCCCGCAAGACATGAAAGACAGTTATTTGTGGAAAATCACAATAACTGAATACATTAATAAGGCAGGGAACTGTCAACATTCCTTTGCAGGATAAAATAGGATTCTGAAAGTAAAGGACAATTGTGGATCATGAATGTTCATGAATCGCAAGAATACGAATTTCACTTTACTGAAGTTCTGTAACAGTGCAAATCCACCTTTTGTCCACACTGTAGTATCAATAAAATAATATTTGGCTTTGTAGCATGGGTGAACTTTAGTGACTCAAACTAGCATGAAGTGGTGTTGATGGGCCAGTAGGGAGTAGTCTTCCTTCTGGAGCAAGTGAATTCAAGGAGATGCCACCTTTATAAGATGCGATAAACCAAATTCACTTCTTCACTTTGGTCATTAATGATCCCATACCACTTATGGAAAGAGTAGTGGTTTCTGTTTTACCTCCATCGTTGAATTTCCTCATTGAAGTAGACTACAGCTCTGCATGTGGAGTGATCCACTGGTCAGTATGGCTCATTCTAGCACCATCGTCCGCGCTGATCTGTCTTAATTAAATTTTTTGGCATCCCTCTCACAGAGACTGGGTTCAGAGTCTCTCAGCATACGCCACCTCCAACTTCCTGCGTGCGGCGCAGCTGGGGGCGGAGCTGGGCGAGGCCTGGATCGTCTCCAACGCGGCGGTGTACCTGTGGAACTACAACAGCCACGTCCTGGCCTCTGGAGGGCAGCGGCACCTGGTGGCCACCTTTCAGACGCTGGTAGACCTGATGAAGCAGACCGGACACGCTGGGTGGGTCTTCTCCCCCTCCCCATGCCCAATTCTGTCTTTTGAAGCACTCAGTATAAAAATAATAAAAGATTTGTGACCCTTTTTTGTACACGTGTATGTGCATGGTTAAGTGACATTCTGAACAATGTGTGTGCTAAGTGTGTGTGTGTGTGTGTGTGTGTGTGTGTATGTGCCTGTGCAGGCAGGCCCAGCTGCTGGTTCTGCTGTGTAACGCTGTGGCTCAGGGTCTGATCCTGCCCTGGATCCCCCCGGCCTGCGGCCCCGGGGCAGAGGGGCAGGACAGCGAGAGGGCCCCGCCCAGCCGGGCCAGGAAGGGGGCGGAGAAAACGGGCAGCCTTCAGGGCCAGCCGCTGGAGCCAGAGGCCACTCCGGACGTGAGGAAGGCGCTGGAGGTGAGAGGAACGGCCCTGCAGGAGCAGCTAGTCAGGCCTGGAGAGCGTCTGTAGCATGTGTGCAGCATGTAACACACACATACATACACAGCAACAGGAAACAAACAGACCTGAGGAGTTGGTGGACGGAGAGGTAAACTGCATCTCATCTGGCGAGCTAACCTGCTTTCTGTATCCCCAGCTAAAGGGCTGCGGCAGTTGAATTTGCACCTTCATTTGTTACTCCTCCCCCCGCTCAGCGTTACAATTTGCCACTTCATTGACTGCCAATCAGCTGCCTTAAGTTAAATCTGAGCCGTTCTGTGAAGTTAATTATTCAGCCTCAAAATAAGTCAGTAGATTTGTTTTGGAGGGTTTGATTAGAGATGTGAACAACACACATTTCTGACTGTCAACTAGTTGCTGTCTCAAAAGGGCAATTACCAATTAATCGTTTTTTTTTTTTAATGGTTTGATGTAGCATACCGCTAATAGAAACACACCACCACTTGAATCAGAGCAAATCACGGGATTGAAATGTTTAAAAAGTAAGCGTTGCTTTGTTTTTTTCTGCAGAATCTTGTTTTTAGTCGTGTAGCTGGGGTATTGAGTTGTGGGTCAGTTTGTGTTTTCTCTCCTCGAGCGTAGCTGTGTGAGTACGCCCTGCGTCTGACCAACGGGAGCGTGTCGGCTGACTCGCTGTCCATCGCAACGCGGAAACAGATAATTGGCACTTGGGTCCGGACCAAGCAGCTCCTGCAGCAACAAATAGGGCAGAAACTGGACTTCGAGGAAGAGGTACGCAAGGGTGTGCATGTGTGTGTGCGTGCATGCATGTGTGTGTGCATGTGCGGGTGTGTGTGCGTGTATGCATGTGCATGTGTGCATGTATATGTGGGTATGTGTGTGTGCATGTGTATATGTGTGTGTGAATGCGTATGCGTGTGCTCGTGTGTAGATGTGTGTGTGTGCGTGCGTGCATGCATCCGTGTATGTGTGTGTGTGTGTGTGTGTGTGTGTGCGTGTGTGTATGTGTACATGTATGCGTGCGCATGTGTGTGTGCATGTGTGTACATGCATGTGCGCGTGTGGTAACTCTGCTTGTTCCTCCAGAGTAAGACTGCAGAGGTTTCGTCCCTGTGGCGTGTTCTGGTGGGTGTGGAGATGCTGGTGTGTAACAGCAACTCCAGATTAATGGAGTTCTCTGCTCCCAGTGCAGGAGAGGTGAGGCTCCACTAGCTCAGCTCCTGTGTCAGGAGAATGCAGAGACTGTCCATGCTTTACACTGTTTCACAGTTTCACAATTTGATGTTGCATCTTATGAGTCAGTTTGATGAGGGAGACTGTCCAGCTTATGGAATGTATAATGTACAATACATTATTCAGTTTTGTTCTGCTATACAGTCTTGCAGTCTTGTAAATTCAAAGACACTGTCAGAAATATGAGTTATCTAAGTCCTACTAGGAAAGTCTATGGAGTTAGAAAATTTTTGTTGTCAGTTGTGAATTCATGTGTTCGGTTAAAAATTCTACATCTGTAATATTTGAAATTTTAATGCCAGCACAGGCTAGCTTCAGTACTACTGAAATCCTTGTGAGGGATTTGAGAACACATCCAATCACTGCCATGAGCCTGTTAAAAGTTTCCCGAAGGGTAAAGAACAGGCGTGGCAGCAAAATGAGGGATTCAATCCCATGAGCCTCTGGGCTCCAGGTTACTCTGGGCTGCTTGTCTTCTCCCAGCTGGTGAGAATGGCGTCTGAGTGCGTGTGGACGGACCCGCTGGTGGAGCTGCAGGTGTGGACACACCTGGCCCATTTTTCCCATCAGGCCCAAGAAGGGGAGCTTGTGATGACTTGCTCCCAGAATGCACTGCAGCTGGAAGCACCCGCCTTGAAGAAGGTGAAGGTCGCGACGCTTGCTCTGTGAGTTTCCATCGCCGTCTCTCCGGAGAGAAAAGCCTCCACTGAGCTTCCAGTTTAAAAACAAATCCACCAAGCTTTCAGTTTAAAAACAAATCCACCGAGCTTTCAGTTAAAAAAACTAAATAAAACAGTAACTCCCCATCCTGTTCTCACCATAATGACTCACATTTTAAATCTTGCTTTGTTGATACTGCTGTGACATCATTAGACACTCGTCCATTACAGACATGTACAGCTCTGAGAATGGTGACATCGGTTCTGCATATTCTGCATAGATTTGCAGTGAACGGCTCCATGTTCCTGTTACTTTCTCTGGTATTCCCCTCTTGAGACAGCCCGGGACACGTCTGCACGCATGCCACGCATAGAGACTTCTCTAATGTAGCGCTGGCGGTGCAGAGCCTTTTATGTGCCCTGATGGTGCCATTCAATGTCTGGTTTTATATCATTCAGCCATTTACATCAGCATGGAGTAGAAAGGCCCTCTGGTGTCCATTCAGGAGCATTACACTTTATATCATACTGGAGTGAGCTCTACTTAAGTCATTTCATTACTGTATGACTTGTATGCATGTAAAAGTCTCTAATATAGTTTATTTTCACATTGCTGGAGATGGAGATAATTTGTAGACATAGAGATAGATTGCTATGCCTCATGGTGAACAGAGAAAACTCGGGGAAAATGCTTGACCAACTGCCTTTCATTACCTCAACTTATATCACAAAATTATCCACCAAACATTGGGAAGAAGGGGAGGAAAAAAAGGAACCAAAAGATGAGCCAGGCCTATGCCTTTTATAGAGCCTAGTAATGATGAGGCCACTGGTATCAGCTGGTCTGATTGGGTTAGGGTCTGTGAGTGGGGCTGGCGCTGTCCAGGGTCCTGCAGCTTTCCCAGGCCACTCAAACACCTGCGGTGCTGATCATGAAACTAATTATAACATTAACAACAGTAAGATACATTAGTCTGCTCAATTATGTGGGTATGAACTAATATATATAGGAAGGTGTAATGAGTTACTTGTTGTACTACAAATGCTAATTATATCTTCATTTTTGTTTTATGTCGGTATTACATTTATTTCATACTACGTGTTTTATGCCAAAAAGAGAAATTGTTGCAAAATATTGCATTAATCATCATGTTTGTTAATGCAGTGATTCCGTTTTTTGTGCCAGTACTGTATATGCAAAATGAATGCAAGGCATATGAATAGCATTGTGTGGCTCTTTTTTAAAGGTACAGCAGCCAGCAGGTGTTTGAGATGCTGAGCAGGGTGGCCTGTTTGAGGGGGCTGGGGTTGGTGCAGAAGTCTAAGGGACACCCTGACCTGTACAGAGCGGGTCTCCACACCCTGCAGTCCAGTGTGAGGTACGCCCCGAACCCGCCGCACCTCTACACCCTCTGGCCCAAAGTGGGCACAGCCCAGCCAGGCTTTTTAAAGGGGCCCTTAGGTTGGGACAGACACAGTATGAACACACACAGACTGACACTACTGTAAGCATACAGTGTGTGGGAGTATGTTTATTATCCTTAAAACGTTTTTGCTGTTCATCGGACAATGGAGAGTGCTGTGCTCGCGAAGGCTCCAGTGCTGTAAAGTAGTGTGTGTTAGGTATCATGTGTTGTTATGGAGCAGTGTGTATTAGGGATCATGCGTTATTGTGGAGCAGTGTGTGTTAGGGATCATGTGTTATTGTGGAGCAGTGTGTGTTAGGTACAGTATCTGTATGAAGGCTGGTGAGGTGCGGCACTAACCCAGGCCTGGATCTCGTGTTTAGTTATGCAGAGAAGGCCGGGAGCCAGGCCCTTTGCATGGAGGGGGCCAGGCATTACTGGAACTCCTGCCTCCCCCTGCTGCGGACCCCCCAGGAGAGACAGCAGCTCCAGAACTCCGTAGAGAAGATCCTCAGAGCCATGGCCAGTACCAGCTCCAGAGATGGAAAGGTGGGTCCTCCCCACCTCACAGTATCTGTAAGGTTTTATGCTCCCCTCTGCAATGGTCTGTATGGTACGGTCCCAGTTTTGCGCCTTACGGTATCGTAAGTTATTTGCATCACATTATGCGTTTGTATGTGCAGATGCTGTTATGCAACTTTCAACACTGTTTTAATATACGGTTTATTATACAGCTGAGTACTTACCCAAGGAATTATGGTTGAGTACCTACCTTACCATTGAGAGCAATGGCTTCACTCCACCTGGGATTTGAAGCCTAGTTCCCTAACCTCTGTATGATACCCTCCCTCCCCCCATGCCCCCCATCATTCACTGCTACTCCCTGTGACCTGTTTTACAGGAAGAGGGAACTAAGACCCCTGTAAAAGCGGCCTCTGACTCCTCTCTGGGTGCTGCGAGCCCAGGTCTGGAGATTTCGGGTGAGCGGGTGCGAGTCGCGCGTCACAAACGGAGTGTGGCAAATCTTTTCTGCTCCTGTCATGTGATATCAAAGCCAGCTCATTGGTCAGTGGTAATGGAGGCATCCTGTACTCTCCTGGAGAGAAACCTGATTGGTTAGGAATGGGAAACAGTTCAGTCTTACTGCAAATGTCAAATATGGCTTCTTTGTTTAATCATAAATCAGCTCTAAGTTCCCTTGAAATCAGTGCTGTGCAGTGTAACTGCTGTGCTTAGATTAGATTTGATTGGATGAACCTTTATTGAGCTGCTTCTCTGTGCAGGTGCTGTCAGACCAGATGATGACCTCACTCTGAGAGCTGCATTCTATGGCCTCCTCTTCTGTATCCATGGCAACAGGAATGACTGGCGGGCAGGGCTGCGGGTGCTGGACCAGGCGGTCAGGGAAATGCCCCGGACTAGACACAGGCTGTGAGTGCAAGAGCCACCCTCCCCCATCCTCAAAAAATCAACCTGATCTAGGATCATCATCATCTTACGCTGCCTCTAAACCAGAATCTCAATTCAGTCTGAACAGCTGATCCAGGGTCAGTTTTGAGAGCACATGGAAAAGAATGGATTTGTATGTTGGGTCCTGTGATGTGCGTTTTGTCTGCCTGTTAGGCTGTGGTCTTAATCAGGGACCCCCTACTGGTAGGGGATGTGTTCCAATGGGAACCTGCTGTGGAAGCGAGTGGGAGGGGGGTAAGGGAGTGGGGTTATTCTCAGGCTATGGGCAGTCTAACATACCCCCCACAGGGTGTACATCCAACACAGTGCTTTATATCAGCAGAAATGGAGAGTAATGATGTACAGAGATATATGTACAGAGATACAACACTCCTACTGCATAGTGCTTTGAGCTGCCTTACAGCAGTGTCCAACTGGCTGCCCTTTAAACTGTGTGTGTGTGTGTGTGTCCTACAGGCCACTCTTTAAACTGTGTGTGTGTGTGTGTGTGTGTGTCCTACAGGCCGCTCTTTAAACAGCGTGTGTGTGTGTGTGTGTGTGTGTGTGTGTCCTGCAGGCCGCTCTTTAAACTGTGTGTGTGTGTGTGTGTGTGTGTCCTGCAGGCCGCTCTTTAAGCAGCGTGTGTGTGTGTGTGTGTGTGTGTGTGTGTCCTGCAGGCCGCTCTTTAAACTGTGTGTGTGTGTGTCTGTGTGTGTGTGTGTGTGTGTGTCCTACAGGCCGCTCTTTAAACAGCATGTGTGTGTGTGTGTGTGTCCTACAGGCCACTCTTTAAACTGTGTGTGTGTGTGTCTGTGTGTGTGTGTGTGTGTGTGTCCTACAGGCCGCTCTTTAAACTGTGTGTGTGTGTGTGTGTGTGTGTGTGTCCTGCAGGCCACTCTTTAAACAGCGTGTGTGTGTGTGTGTCCTACAGGCCGCTCTTTAAACAGCATGTGTGTGTGTGTGTGTGTCCTGCAGGCCGCTCTTTAAACTGTGTGTGTGTGTGTGTGTGTGTGTCCTACAGGCCACTCTTTAAACAGCGTGTGTGTGTGTGTGTGTGTGTGTGTGTGTGTCCTACAGGCCACTCTTTAAACTGTGTGTGTGTGTGTCTGTGTGTGTGTGTGTGTGTGTGTCCTACAGGCCGCTCTTTAAACAGCATGTGTGTGTGTGTGTGTGTCCTACAGGCCACTCTTTAAACTGTGTGTGTGTGTGTGTCTGTGTGTGTGTGTGTGTGTGTGTCCTGCAGGCCACTCTTTAAACAGCGTGTGTGTGTGTGTGTCCTACAGGCCGCTCTTTAAACAGCGTGTTTGTGTGTGTGTGTGTGTGTGTGTGTGTCCTACAGGCCACTCTTTAAACAGCGTGTGTGTGTGTGTGTGCGTGTGTCCTACAGGCCGCTCTTTAAACAGCATGTGTGTGTGTGTGTGTGTGTGTCCTGCAGGCCGCTCTTTAAGCAGCGTGCAGTGGCCCGGGCCAGGCTGGGGGAGATCTTCCTCATGGACATGCAGCGTTTTGGGGACGAGGGCGAGGAGTGCCTGTCCCACATGTGGCACCACATGGCCCACTGCTCCACAGCTCCAGAGCACAAACTGGCCTGCTTCCAGAACGCCATCACATCCCTGCAGGTCAGAACCGCATTCCCACAGACCCCTTACAGAACACATCACATCCTTACAGAATACCATCACATCCTTACAGAATACCATCACATCCTTACAGAACACCACCTCATCCTTACAGAATGCACATCACATCCCTGCAGGTCAGAACCACATTCCCACAGAACCCACGTTTTTAATAGCGAAGATAGAAATTGCAAATATATAAACAGCAAAGATTACATGACATTTTTTTGCTATTGTTCTTATCCATTGCTGTTTCATAGGGGTTCTAACAGGGCTTCGCCGGTTGCACCTGAACGTTCTGTTATCTCGACTCGATCGCAGACCGAACGTGTTGAATTTGGGGTCTGTTTTTGCGGGAAGGGTAGTCGCTCCCAGCCGTCCCGTGTGGGTGGACACGTCCGCGCGAACGTGCCGCGCGGTGGGAATTTGGGAGGTGTCATTCTCAAGGTCTCCTCATCCATAATGCAGAACCCGCGCTCCCTCTGAACACAAGCGCACTTCCCTCACGAGACACAACTCATGTATTTTTCATCTTTCTTTGCATTCTGTGTGTGTACTGTCCTGCATTATACCGTGCTATCTTAAGACATGCACGTGTTTCTTTGGTTCCACTGGCACCGGATGTTACACTATAGTGTGAATATATTAGCGTAGAGACGCATTATGTTAGCGTGCTGGAGCGTAGCCTGCCAGTGGAAGTTACTCTGGAGAGGACGGTCGTCTCTATGTGCGCAACGATGAAATAGTGATGGTGTCTGATGCCTGAAAGGAATTCATCATCAATAGGAAAGCAGTGCGGGCTGGAAGACAGCGTTCTTATTTTAACGGTGGCTATTTTTAACAAGAAAGCCGTCAAGTCCCGCGCCTTATTTCAAACTCTTCAGAGCTCAGAGAAGCATTTTCAGAAACGGCTTCTGGAGGCTGCTTTTTGAACGTGAAACATCTGAGTGATATCTTTGTTCAGAGAAAGCCCTTCATTGTCCTTTGTGTTGGCGTCGGTTTCCTCGCGTCCCCAGGGCCCCGGCAGTCGCTGGCTGAAAGTTGAGTACCTGCTGGAGTTTGGGGCGTGGCTGTACTGGGCCCACTTCCCCTCGGCCGACGCCATGCACCCCATCCGCTGGGCAGAGGACATGCTGCTGCACATGCAGGCCGGGGACCAGCGGGACGGCGGTAATGCACAGCACCACTGCACTGTTACCGTGACAGTACTACACCGCGCTGTCCCCATGGCAACAGCATTGTATTAATGACTGTACAACACCTTCCTGACACACTGCCTCTTTGTACCCTGATGTTGTTCCAGACTGGCAATGGCCTGTATGCGTTTATGAATCGCTGTTATTTTTCCTCTTTATTGTCTGTTGTGCAGAAGATTCTGGATCCGAGATCAGTAAGCAGAAAGACGAGGAGCTGAAGGCTCCCCTGACAGGTATTCACAGACTGAGTCTGTTTTAGTGTGCTTTTTATGTGTCTTTTGGTGTTTTGTGTGTGTGTGTGTGTGTGTGTGTATATATATGCTTTGTATGCATGTGTGTATGTTTCTGCAGAGGAGGCAGAGCTGGTCCCACTGAAGCAGGAGTCTCAGGTAGGGGTGGAGAGCTCAGTCTCCAGCCTCGCTCTCTCTGACCTGAGGGACGTGCAGCAGCTGGAGGGGCTGCTCAGAGTCCACACCCTGCTGGCGGCCATGACGGGTGGGGGCGGGGGCGGGGGCGGGGCCCCCCCACACCTGCAGCACTGCCTGCTGGCCTACACCTGCGTCCTGCGCATCTGGCAGGTCAGCTCTCACTGACATTATGTGTGTGTGAGAGAGTGTGTGAGAATGTGTGTGGGGTGTGTGTGCTCTTATGTGAGCGCTCTGGTGCTCTTCCCCCTGTAGGTGTCTCTGGGCACTGCAGGTGAAGTGATCACAGAGGTGACAGACAGTCAGGCGCCTCTCCCTCCCCAGGCCCCTGCCTCAGCAAAGAGAGACAAAGGGAAGAAGCCTAAAGAGGTTTGGGGTCTTTCCTTCAGCTCCGATGTAGGCTTACAAAAGTCATCGCCTTAGTAACTGTGAGAAGCACCTCAGACACTTAGCATAGCTATGATGCTTTATAGAGACAAGCCTGAAGTGCTGGTTCTGAAGTCAGAGCAGTGTGAGGAACGGCTTCATTACTAATTCTGCCTGTGCTGATCGCACGCTGTCCCTCTCCTGTCCTGGGACAGCCCCTTCAGCTCACTGCTGAGGACAAGCCCAAACGGAAGGGTCCGGCGGAGGTCCCGGCGGAAGTCCCGCCCACTGGCCCGGAGGAGTGGGCGCGGTTTCACTGCCCCCCAGAGGTGCGTCAGGCCTTCAGGCACGACAGAAGCCCCCGAACCGTCAACCAGCACAGCGTCAGCAAGCAGGCAAGTCTGTTCACTGAGCCTCCTTCTGCTTATGTTCACTTTCTTAGCTTACTGAGTCCCTCTCAGGTGGATCTGTTCAGAGCTTCTGAAAGCACAATCAGATGAGTATTCACTCAAACAGATTAGTGTTCTCTCAGACTCAGGTGAGTCTGTTCACTCAGGCTCAGGTGAGTCTGTTCTCTCAGACTCAGGTGAGTCTGTTCACTCAGTCTCAGGTGAGTCTGTTCTCTCAGACTCAGGTGAGTCTGTTCACTCAGGCTCAGGTGAGTCTGTTCACTCAGGCTCAGGTGAGTCTGTTCACTCGGTCTCAGGTGAGTCTGTTCACTCAGGTATTTGTGTATGTTCTTGTTTTGTGTCTGGATCAGACTCAGACTCTGTACTTCCTGGACCTTCTGGTGAAGGAGCTGAATTCATGTGCTCTGACCCACCTGACTCTACCTGTCCTCCACCTGGCTGAGGTCATCGCCCACGACCTGATGGACAGCAAGAGTGTCTCTGACCTGTACCGTCTCAGGTACACGTCTCTAAAGCACAGCACTGTAACCTGTACACTTATTATTATTATATTTATTATTATTTTTTAATGTGCCCAGAGTTCTGTATGTGCAGTATAAGGCTGTTTCCTTAATCATTGTTATTCCTTAGAAATAAAACTTGTCTTTCCCACAGGAGTTAGGTTGTGTAAAAAAATAAAAAATAAAACAATAAATACAGGTCAGTACTTGTGTACTTTCTGGCCTCCCACAGGATAGCGAGGGCGTGTTCCCAGCTGAGACTGAGCGCGTCCGTGTCGTATCACGAGAAGCGCGTCGGCCCGGCTTATATCTACGAGGAGGAGCGCATGGCGTACGTACCGCCCCCCCAGGGGTGGCCTAGCCAATCAGAATCCTTTACCATTACAGGGCTCTTCCTGTCCCGTTGTGGTGCATTTATAATTTCCTTTTCTCCAACCCTAACGTGTCCCAAGGTGTCGGGAAGCCGTGGCTTCGCTGAGAGAGGACCCCGGCCGTGACGCCAGCTCGGGACACGGCAGAGCGCGGCAGGTTAGCACGCGGCAGGTTAGCGCGCGGCAGGTTAGCGCTCGGCAGGTTAGCGCGCGGCAGGTTAGCGCGCGGCAGGTTAGCGCGCGGCAGGTTAGCGCGCGGCAGGTTAGTGCACGGCAGGTTAGAGCGCGGCAGAGTTAGCGCTCGGCAGGTTAGCGCGCGGCAGGTTAGTGCACGGCAGGTTAGAGCGCGGCAGAGTTATCGCTCGGCAGGTTATCGCTCGGCAGGTTAGCGCTCGGCAGGTTAGCGCGCGGCAGGTTAGCGCGCGGCAGGTTAGCGCGCGGCAGGTTAGCGCTCGGCAGGTTAGCGCACGGCAGGTTAGAGCGCGGCAGAGTTAGCGCTCGGCAGGTTAGCGCGCGGCAGGTTAGTGCACGGCAGGTTAGAGCGCGGCAGAGTTATCGCTCGGCAGGTTATCGCTCGGCAGGTTAGCGCTCGGCAGGTTAGCGCTCGGCAGGTTAGCGCGCGGCAGGTTAGTGCGCGGCAGGTTAGAGCGCGGCAGAGTTAGCGCACGGCAGGTTAGCGCTCGGCAGGTTAGCGCGCGGCAGGTTAGCGCGCGGAGGCTCACACCCGCCGTTTCCGCCGCTGCGGGGAGCTTCAGGGGCGATGTGAACACGCTTCCCTCCATGTTCACCCTGCAGGCCGCGACAGACAGCGCGGGTCTGGAGGGGGGGAAGGCGAGCGGGCGGTGTGCTCAGGGGATCTGGACCGAAAAGGCCGAAATGCTCCTGGGCCTGGGCCGGTACCAGCCGGCCAGAGAGCTGCTGGCTGAGGCCCACTTAGTCGCCATGGTGAGCGGATGAATGAGGATCAAACTTCTGCCTCTTATGTTTTATTTAATGTGCTTGTCAGTTTGAGTTGCCCTAAATTGACTGATGGACTGACATTTAAATAATGTGTGTGGTTTCTGCATTAGGAGTATGTACCCAGTAATGGATAGTTTAAGCTTGAGAAGATCCAGCAGATGTGTGTTTGCGTGTCTGTGTATGTGCATGCATGTATATGTTATCCATACAATATGGGGGTTAGGCGTGCGTGTTTGTTTGTGTCTGTTTGTATGTGTGTCTATGTGTGTGTACTCATGCTTGCGTGTGTTATCCATGGGATGTGCGTTAGGCGTGTGTGCGTGTGCCTGTGTGTTGAACGGCCAATAGCAGTGTGCACACCTTGTGTTTGTCTCAGAAAGTGGGAGACAGAAGCTCACAGGCAAAGAGCTTGCTCCTCCTCGCTGAGCTGGCCAATCAGGAGCGGCATCACGGCCAGGCCCTGGCTCTGCTCAGGGAGGCCCAGGCCATTGGTGGGGATGAGGACTTCTGGTACCATGTGACCCTGTGCATGGTGAAGGCCACTCTGGATGGGGGCGGGGAGGAGAAAGAGACTCAGGTAAGCTTCCCTCCTCTCCTGCAGAGCGGATACCTGGAACAGTGCTGGTGTCTAAAACACAGGGATAAGCTCACTGGAGCGTGTCTGTGCTTTGCGTGTGTCAGGCGTGTCGGATCCTGGAACACGCCAGCGCGGTTCTGCGGTCCGTTCTGGAAGAGAGGCCAAACAGAGGTCCAGGTCTGAGGTTCCTGGTGGCGTCTTTGGAGACCAGGTGAGGTCACAAGCTCACACTCTTAGGTTTCCTTACTACAGGTGTCCCTGCAGTGTTTCTTTGTACTTACACCTGTAGTGCACTGTTCCCCTGATGCTTCACAGAGACATGGACCCTGTACAGAAGGAGTCTCCACTTTACAGTCACAACTGTAAAGAGAAATGAGTAGCACATTGACTCACTTTAATAAACATGGTTCACTGCACTGAATTCATGTGTATGCTGCAAGTCGCTCACATGCTGATTAATAGAGCTTGGCAGACACATGCATCCAGGTTGACCTAAGGGACTTATGCTTTATATGGGGTGCATTAGCAATTCAAGCAAGTAAAAAAAGTTGTTCTGCTGCACAGAAACTCATGATAATTAAACTTGTCTTAAACTCTTAATTAAATGATCTTACGATATCTCAATTATCATAATCAAGCTCCCAGGCTGTAATCACTGTGCCTCGCCACTCCCCCTTGTGTAGGAGAGCGGTATTGCAGGTGAAGTCTCTCAAAACGTCCGCGTCGGTCCCAGAGGCGGTGGAGATGTTGACTGCGGCCTGCGACGCTCTCAGACACTCCGCAGATGAGTTTCTGCAGCTGGGCCACCAGGAGCACGGGGCCGAGGCTCTCCTGGAGCAGGCCGAGGCACTGAGGCAAGAATTTTTACAGCCCTCCACCGGCTGGCTTTTAGTCCGTCTGTCTGTCCATCTGTCTGCCTGCAAATCCATCTGTCTGTCCGTCTGTCTGTCTGTCTGCCAGCCTGCCCCTTTGTTCATGCATTTGCTTGTGGGCCTGTATCTGTGAACTGGTCGATATTACTGTGCATTTTTTTCCTCAGAATACTGGCCAAACATGCCGACAGTGAAGAGGTGCAACGTCGCCACCTGCTGGATTCCTACTGTCTGATGCAGAAGGCCATTTCCAGACAGCAGGAGGTGGTGCTCACTGCGCTGAGCCTGCTGCCCGCTCAACCGGTAACCCTAAAAGCGCACTTAAACGTGCTTCCTGAAACAGGCCCTCCAGCTTTTATCTTGCATGTGACAATCGTGATTTGTCCTAGTCCTGACAATAGATGGCGCTCATAGCACATATCATTTTCGTGTGCATTGTATGGTTTGTGTTTTTGAACAGTGCGATTGTCTCTCTAAATAAGAATGAATAATAACAGTGAACAAGTGAAATTGTGAAAAGTGAAAGTTTTTTTTTTTTTTTTAAAGATTCAAACCCGTGACCCTCAGGTCCACAATCCATCTTCCACACAACATGCAGTATTTAGTTCCGAATTGCATTTCCATATTTAAGAAAAATATGTATTGTTGCATATCAGTATTATTTGAATTTCACCACGTATAGTCTTATTTAATGTATACAAATGTGTGTGTTTGTATTTATGTGTGTGTATGCGTGTGTGTGTGTGTGTTTGTATATGTGTGTGTGTGTGTGCGTGTGTGTCTCCTGTGATCAGACTCAAACCCTTAGCCTCCCTGCTGTGAGGAGGCTGGTCCGCTTCAGGCTGGCCCTGGCGGGGCTGGTGATTGACATGCTGGAGCGGGTGTGCAGGGAGCAGAAGGAGCGGGAGCGGCTGCGGGAGAGGCGGAGCTCCGTGGAGAGGACCGTGGAGGACTTCCTGCAGGGCTCCCCCGACCTGACCTCTCTACAGCGGGTGAGTGCCTCAGGAGGAGATGACCTATGACCTGACATTCATATCACACATGAGCATCTCTGGGGGATAATGACCTTTGACCTGGAATTCATGTCAAGGGTGGGTGTACTAGAGGAGGCGATCTTTGACCTAACTTCTGTTACAGGTAAAATGGATTGTGGGTTTCTGGGATTCCAGATTCACTTCACTCCACAGTCTTCCATTACAGTGTAAAACCTGCAGTCTGAGGTGTGATAGCAGGGTGTTTTTCCAGGCTCAAAGGCATCCAGGGGACCCCTGTCATGAGTTAAAAAAGGCTATATTTCAAAAAGGATATATATTAAATATTTTCCTAAATCTATAGAGCCATTGCACAATGCTTATCACGTCTGGCCGGGGACCCCCCCTACAGTACCTTCCAGGACCCTCAGGGGTCTGCAGACCCCCTGTTGAAAATCTAGGCTGTACAGTCAGTGACAGAATGAATTGCTCTTGACTCTTGGGCTGTGTTCATGTTTTCCCCCAGATGTGGACTTTTCAGGGGAAAATGTGATTGGACAATGATTTTCCATGTAGTGCTATGACTTAAGAGTCACTGTACCTGTCTGTCTGTGCAGACACCAGATGTGCTGTGTTCTAAACTCTCTTCAGTCAGGCTGAGCTGGAGTACAGTGCTGGTTTTCATGTTTAAATGGCTCCAGCTATGACTGGGTTCCAAAGCCTGAGGTACAGGCACGTGCCAAGTTTGTGTCAAATGGGCGTGGTTTCGAATCCACTTGAAAACGGTGCACGAAACGCCACATGCCAGTTCAGGAACTCTAGGCATTGGTGGCTCAGAAAGACAGTTATCACTGTGTGCAGGTGAGCCCGACGGACAGCGGAGGTAAAGCTGCCGATAGGGCGGGCGCTAACCACGCGAGCGCCGCCGCCGGTTCATACGCTCCGCTCCATGTTAGAGTGCCGGCGCGTCCAAGCAGAGCGCGCCGGGCGCTCCTGGTGTACCGGCGCCTGAGGGCGGTGCTTCCTCTCCGCAGGAGTGGCAGAGTGTGAGCCGAACCCTGGGCCAGGTGGCCCTGACCCAGCTGCAGACGGCGATCGGGCTCAGCGCCGACTGCGTGGAGGACAGGGCCGCGTCCCTGAGCATGCTGGGAAAGTGCCTGCTTCTGCTGGCCGTGCAGAGGGATCCCCTGTACCCCCCCATCCAGTGGGACGTCCCAAACGTGGCCCCTACACCTCCCGACACTGCTGATCCTGAAACAGTGAAGGTGGGGACAATAAGGATGATGTCAGTGAAGATAATAATAATGATACTAAGGAAAATGGTTTTAATGTAATCAAATGCACATTTTAAATGATCTCTGCATGGCGTTTCCAAAGTTTGCCGAAGTATTTTTTATCAGTAGTTGTCAATGCATTATCAGGTTCTTCAGGTTTAAATGGAAATTATTTGACAGGATGGAAAGGGGGAGGAGTCAGAAACAGGGGCAGAAGACAGCCATGGACCCAGTGTGACAGACCAGAAGCAGAGCACGCCCACATCTACCAAACTGCAGGTATCCCTGTCCATCAGAGTGTTCCATCACCTCTGTGCTTCAATAAGGGTGTTTATAATCTTGCAGATACCTCTGCTTTTTAATAAGGATGTGTATATCATCTCTGTGCCTCTTAATCATGTTTATATGATGTTTTATCTTTAATCAGGGTGTTGAACACCTGTATTGCCTTTAATCGACATTTATACTTTCTAATTAGATGTATGTATCTCACTCTTTAACCAAGGCTATTATATCAGTAGCGACAGGCATCTCTATGTTTTTTAATCAGTGTGATTATATCAGTTGCTACAGGTATCCCTGGCCTTTAATCAGTGTGATTATATCAGTTGCTACAGGTATCCCTGGCCTTTAATCAGGGTGATTATATCAGTTGCTACAGGTATCTCTGCAGTTTTTAATCTGGGTTTTATATTAAGCTACTGGTATCACTGGTATATTCATATGCATCTTGGTTGCTGCTGTACTTTACTGTACTTTAATCTGGGGATATTCACCCTGAGCTAACCTGTGTATATTCCCTGTGTTGTAAACGCGCTGCTTCTGCGTGTGTCTGCAGGAGAAGAGGGACGCGGCCATGCAGCTGCTAGCCCAGGCCAGTGAGACGCTGGCCCAGGCTGTTGGCCTGTGTCTGCAGCACCAGCTCACCCACATCCTGCCCACCGCCTGCCTGACTGCCCTCGAGTGCCACGGCCAGTTCGACCCCAGCTCCACCGGCCAGTATCTGGCCTTGTACCAGGTAACCAAGGAATGAGTGTGTGTGTGTGTGTGTGTGTGTGTAGTGTATGAGTGTATAGTATGTGTGTGTGTGTGTGTAGTGTATGTAGTGTGTAGTGTGTGTATGTGTGTGTGTGTGTGCGAGTGTATGCACATGAATGTGTGTGTGTGTAGTGTATGAGTGTGTAGTGTGTGTGTGTGTGTGCGTGTGTGCGAGTGTATGTGCATGAGTGTGTGTGTGTAGTGTATGAGTGTATAGTATGTGTGTGTGTGTGTGTGTGTGTGTGTGTGTGTGTAGTGTATGTAGTGTGTGTGTGTGTGTGTGCGCGTACATGCGTATGTGTTTGTGTTGTTTGAAGCCCATTGTGACGTTACTCATTTGTCTTTTCAGAGCAGTGTGTGCTGTGCTCAGATGGCAGAAGTGTTAAGAGCTGCCTGCAGTGACAGCAGTGAGTCCCAGCTCTCCGCTCTGCTCAACCTGCACACCAACCTGCAGGGCGCAGCGCAGAGCGGGGAGCCTGCTAGCAGCCTGCTGGGGCCCACCAAGGACACACTCACACACCTCTCTAAGGTGCACCACCTGAACACAGCCCAATACCACCTGAACACCTGCTCAGCATATAGCATACTGTGAATATCCAAATATCCACAGTATACTTAACACTTTAATAATGAACGTCTATTGTGGTTGTTTGCGCCGTTTCTACTTTTTTGCTCTTTTTTTCCCCCCAACAGGCATACACACACCTGAACATTAACCCAAACCACCTGAGCATTTTGGGCGAGCTCCCATCCACTTTCAGCATTTTGCTGCTCCAGCATTCTGAGGATGGGTAAGTCCAGCGCAGGCCTGTTTTATTAAATCAGTGTAGTGCTGAGACAGTGCTATGCTGACTGTTTGCACTCATTTAAGGACACTGGGGTAAGGACACTGCCGTTGTACCCTTGAGCAAGGTACTTAACCTGCATTGCTTCAGTATATATCCAGCTGTATAAATGGATACAATGTAAAATGCTATGTAAAAAAAAAAAAAAAAAGTTGTGTAAGTCGCTCTGGATAAGAGCGTCTGCTAAATGCCTGTAATGTAATGTAATGTAATGTAATTTAATACTCACTAGGACTGTATAACGCATCCTACCATAGCCTGTATGTGCCACTAGAGGGAACCATAACACATCAAAGTCAATTGTAGAAGCTTTATGTTGAGTGATATACTTTTATTGGTTTTAAAGTCAGTTATTATTTTCGGTCTCATTCTTTGAGCTGACACACACTGGAATTGAGAGTCTTCCACGTGCCAGATTAAGGTTTCTGAGTTAAAACATAATGCAGCTAATGCATTGTACATTGAAAAAGCCCCACTACGTAAGAAGCATTTTTGCCCTACAGACGATGGATTATACTCAAAAAGATGAAGTAATAGAGAAGAACATCTTATTTTCCAAACTGAAGGAATCTGCACACCCTAAAGCCATAATCCGTAATCCCTATTTGTGGGTCTTATTTGTGACTTCCGCCCAGTGTTTAACACTAGAAAGGCCGCGTTTCTTTACCTCCTATCATTGCCAAGCCTGACGCCCAGTATTCATCAAAGCATTTATTTCTGCACCCACAGCCACCATTAAAGTTTATGATACCATATGCTGCAAAACTAATTTCTTAAAATAAGGGACACAACTGAATCAATTCCAACTTTTTTATTTCTAAAATATAGCGGTTTTGTTATCAAGGCATATTAGGCTACAGGCACACTGAGAAAAGCTCTAAAATGTGCAAAACAAGCCAAAACACAAAATGGAATAAAGTAGTTAAAGAAATACGAGGCGTAAATTTTAAAGTAATTTCTTCCATCATGAAAGTAGGCTACACTTCTCTCTTCCCCTGCTTCCGCTATTTGGAGTGCGCTTTTACGCACACACTGCCTCTCCTCTTGCTCATCAGGTCCACAGAGAATGCACAGCTTTGGTGGTTTGTGTGAGCAGGAACTGTATTTCCTCGCCTGACACCGGGTTTTCAGAAAAGGTTATTCAGAGTCTCAGTTTCAGTGAAAAACTGAACAAGGCATTTTCTACAGAGTTATAAACCATCATTTCTACAACTACAACACCCAAAATTATTCATCCTCACTCTATATTCTTCAACTTCATCACACAATCGCAGTAAATGAATTTTGAGTGATTACATGTGCAAAATTATATTTGATAGCGCTTTATTGAGCAATTTGTATCAAAGTGTGTCTCATTCAGTTGCTGAATAGCGTGCCAGAGGAAAGAGTGACACATTCGCACCTGGCCTGGATACCAACACCTGCTGCCTATTGTCTGGCTGGGGGTTTTTGTGAAGAAAATGGCACAAACTGACTTTATTTCTTTATGGATTAGATTTAAAACATTTTTTACAAACAGTTATTTTAAGCCCAAATATTTAGGAGGTCGTGAAAGGAGGACGGTACTGCATTTACGCTAACTTATAGTCTAAACGCCTCATGGCGTTGCCTCTGGCTTTTCTAGTGTTAAAGCTCACTCTGGCTTTTGGGGATGTGGTGTGGAATAGCAATCGCGGACCTAAGGGCAGTGGTTAAGGATGGGTCATTCATTTGCATTTTAGCGACGACCCAAACTTGAGCTTTTATTGCTTTCCGGGGAACTCATGGGAAGAGGCCTGAGCTCCCTGTATCTGTTCCATATTTCCAGCACGGCTTCCTTCCCAAGTTGCAATTTTCCAACTGCATTTTTGTGTTGTGCCTCGGTCCCTCCATGATGAGGTCAGGGCTTTCTCAGGAAGCACTCGCTCTTGGGGTTGTCATAACAACATGCCAATGGGAACGTGTGTATTGGTCTGAAACCATGCTATCCCTGACATTGAAGTCAGATTAATGGCCAGTGGCTGCTCATGGCAAATAGACTTCACTCATGATCAGGTGACTCTGTGCACGCTTCCCTCAGTCCTGCCTGGCCTCTTAATAAAGCATCGATAATGGAAAAGGCCGACTGTTCTCAGGCCTAACGATTAGCGTATTTAGCGATCCACGCTGAAGACTGGACAAAAATAAAGTAACAACGGACTGTGTGAAAACGTCATGTCATTGCACTAACTGAGCCTTTGATTTTCATCGTAATATCATTTCATTGTGCATCGGTCTCAGATGAAGGCATGTTCGGAGTAATATGACAGATTTCTAAACATGGCAGAAAGCTCAGACCAGTAAACGCATTGGATTGATTCTTAAATGTTCTTGTCTTCTTAACTCTTAACTTTTAGTCATGCGATTTGAATTAGGCTAATGAGTGACATAAATGTACTGAAATAAAAAAGAATTATTATAATGAAACTAAAGATCCACTCAGAAAATAGCAAGTGCAGTCAGTGCTCTAATGTGCAACAGGTATGAGCAGTATGTGAATGTCATGTAACTGCAGAACCCACACCCAAATATCTGGTGAACACAAGTACATGAATATACCATGTTTTTAGTCGCGAAACTAAAAGGCTGGTTTTGTTCACATCTATTTTTCAAGTTCAAATGGACCTCTTCAGTATTTCTTGGAATAACTTAACAGAACTGGACCATGTTGAATGAATTGATTTTGTGACTGCTGTTACTTTGAATACAAGTTGTCTGAATATTTGTCTCCATACAATGAAGTGGCCGACTTATCGCAGAAAACAAATGACACCTCTTTTGCATCAAGAAAATCCTAGTATTGCCCGCCTGCCATGTTAGCCGAGTCTTCCTCTTGCAACACCAAGTTGTGGTCATTGACAGGTCTACGCATTGCGTGGCTTTTAAATAGACTTTCAGGTCTTTAAGAATCTGTGCTCATTGCAAGTGATTATTTGCAATCTTTGTGAAGGCGGCGTGGTCTGTATTGAGCATACAATTAGCATAAAAATGAGTCATTTGAAATTTATGCAGATAACAGAATTTTAATATGCATGATCCAGACAGTACACTGTGGCACCATAACCCTGATAGGCATACACTATTGTGCTCCCCCCCCCCCCCCCCCCATGCCTCTGATGCTTTGTGAATTGTACATCAGATTTTTCTTGTACTGGGTTCAACAGGCATGAAAGCATCACAGTCCTTTTGTGGATTCCGCCTTGTGTTACTAAATAGCTTTTTCACTCTTTTGTGTGAACACAGGGAGGTGGAGTTTGACAATGTGCTCATTATGTTCCTGTTATTCAGAAGTCCAGCTCACGGGGCACAACTGTCAGTACACAAAAAATAAAGAAAAACACAAGAAAATAAAGAATCAGCTGCTAATTACGGCTGAGATAAAAAAAATGATTTCTCTTTAAAGAGCCTGTGTGGATTAGTGGCTATTAGCATATATGCTAACGCGTGTTTTGACTGTCTCCGCAGGTCTGCTCTCTACGGAGCCCTTTTTGAGAAGGCGAAGCCCGCGGACAGCCAGAGGGGAAAGGGCCCTCCCCCAGCAGGTATTTGTGTTCGTCTGTCGGACATGTCGCTTTGTTTGAGAGCAGCGCAGGCCGGCCCTGGCCCAGGAGAGAGGCAGGGCACGCTGTGTTTCACCCTTACTCTGCGGCTGCCCACACTGCCAGCTCAGCCAGCCTGGTTTTAGGACCACACCAAAAACCCTGCTGCCCTCCAGGACCGGGACCGGGAAGCCTGGCATTGTAACGCGCTGAGCGTATTAGCATTAGCATCGGCGCCCAGTTTTATCATATGGCCCCGCGTGCCAGCGTCAAGGGCTCGTAGCCATGCAAAAACGGCTTCATTTTTCAAACGGGCGCCTTGGGGGAATTGGCGGAGGATAAATAAACATGCGCTCGCATCCTTGGGCCGCGCGGCTCACGCGTAGCTGGCATGTACAGTGAGGAGACGCGCGGCGGGAGGGAGCCGAATGCTAAGAGGGACATCAGGCCCGCAGGACGCCAAGGTTAAGCAGCCCCTCGGACACAAACAAGCCACGCTTCCAGCTGCGGGTGGAGGGACGCATACCGATGCAGCACGCAGCCTTTCCTGCGACCAGCGGGGGGTGTGGGGGTGGGATGGGGGTGTTAGAAGGACGGGCCTCTCTGGGATCTGTTACAGCCCCGCCCTTGTGTACAGCAGGCACGCTGGACTGCAGCGGGGTCGCTAAGGTCAGTGCGTGCCCGGCGACCCTCTCCAGCCTCCAGGAGCGCGCCCGCTCCTTCAAACGGGAGGCCACGCGGTCGCTGGCGAGGGAGGAGAGCCAGCCTGGTGGGAACTGGGGCGTGGCCCGAGGCGGAGCCATGGCCGAAGGCCACGCGATGACATCACACCCGGTGAGCTTCGTGTTTTCGTCTCTTCCATAAATACCAAAACAACAAGCACATAATGGTCGGTACTCCTCATCCAGCAGTTATCAGCCTCCATTTTGTCTGTTCTTGACATTATAGTCCATTACTGTTGCTGTGAAACGTCTCAGTCACAGCAAAATCTCAGCCAAAACTGGGAATGTCACATTGACCCTAAGTGGAAGTATCTGGGATTGCAGGGAAGTCTGAACACCGACAAATGAAATGCCGTGATTGGCTCCCAAATTGCGTGGCGACTTGTAGGAGCACCTAGCTTGCTTCTCCCAACCTACTAATGTCCTCAGAGTTGTATATAGTTCTGAGAAATGATGAGATTCATCTGTGTTCTAGCCAGAGTCTGGAGGATGGCTCTACCTTGCAGAACATCTCATAACCTCCTTCTTTGTCTCCTCTTCTCCATGTGCAGAGAAATGTGCAGAGTGAAGTGGCATCTCATTTCAACACTCTTGTGCAGGACATGGAGGGGTATCTGCACCCCCTTCTCTCTCAGTTTGCCCTGCCCTGGGTCAGGTGAGTGGATGGGAAGTTAATGCAGTAAATGCCGACTGGGTTATGACATTATCAGCTCTGCAGACCAAGCTAGACGTGGCTCATCCATATACTGTATTCTGCTGCTTTTCAGATACTGCAGTGTATACATTTTTAATTTACGTTTGTGTGAAGTGTATTTACCATGACATTTTCAAAAATGTTTACATTGACGATTGGATTGTAGCATAATCTATTCCCGTAAGGCATGCCCCCCTCCCCCCATGATTTGACACAGGCTTTCGTCAATGATTAGAGCACATTCTGTCACTTCTGGTTTCTGAACACTAACTGCCAACGCCTCATATTTGAGTGTTTTTTTTCCAGCAAAGCAAAACGGACTAATTACGAGTCAAACTGTCATTTATTTAAAAGGCCTGAAAGCACTTGACTCTCAGGCCAGGTTGATCACAAATTGGAATGAAATAAAAAGCTCATTGGCCCTAATCAGTTAAAAGCTGGCCTGCGCTGCGGGCCCTGTGGCTGGGCGTGGCTGTTTCGCGGTTCAGCAGCTGTGGGTAGGCTGCTCCTCAGCTAGCGGGGCTGTGACCAGCTAGCGTAGCGCAACCTGACAGGAGCCGAGTCTGCCGCAGAACCTGCTGCATAGGGGTGGGAATCACAGGGGGAAATACGCTGCCAGCAATGCAGGTGATTCTGCAATACGCAATATATTGCAAGACAGTCATCTGCAATACATGTGTGCCTGAAGAAGATATAATACCCCTACAATGGCTAAATTATTTTTTAAAAAGCAGGAATCATGCTATATTCACTATATTTTGGAGTGGTGTCAGTTTCATACAATTTTAGACGATGGAGATGAAACAGTGTAAAACAGTGCATGGAGTCTTACAGCAACATGTGCACCTCCGCCATCAATCCAATGTAAAACCATAAACTGGCAAAAGGCCAAAGTGTCAGAAAGCAGAACGGTCCCGGAGTTAAAATATCTGAACTGAGGATACAAACATGCCTCATAGTAGCTCAAATCTTTTCAATCTGTGCTAATTAAGTTTAGCAGAAAACTTATATCTCAAAAAAAAAGTGTTTTACTGTTTTCCTATTAAAGTATAGCTGCTGTTTTGCAGCAAATGGAGTAGATGATAGGAAACGCACTGAGACCATTTTGACACAAAAACAAATTGATTTTTATTACGTTTTTTGTTTTTATGTTTGTGTGACAGTGAACCTAGCATAAGGCTGGCTTGCTACTTAACTAGAATGAGGTTGCTAGGTAGTATCTATGGTTTGGGGTATTTCCTGAAATTGTAAAGTAAGGTTTCCATTATATTATAAACGAATGCTTATTTATGGGATGGCAGTGGCTGTTTTACAGATGTTTGTCTTACTCTCATGTGTTGCTTGGGAAACAGCACCTATTTTGCTAATAACCTTTCATTTTGAATGCAAAATATCTAACAAATATAAGTGCTCATTTTTTCATAAGTTTAACGATCCACAACTATGGTACAGACGGGATAATCCATGATGAGATGTGCAGTTATGATTTTAATGGCTCTTCACCTCCTCATCACCTCATAACAAAAATGACATGCATTATAAAATACATATTTAGATAAAATTCTTTGTGCCACTGTATCGATACTGTATTGCAGGAAAAAGTAATTGCAGTACTGTGCTGTATCAGTGTCTGTGAGATGTTTGGGGGTGTCTCAGTGTGAGATGTTTAGAGGGTTGTGAGGTGGAGTAGTTTTTCCTGGTCTAAATGTTTTAAAGGCAAGAGCTTGTACCTGCTGATCATCATAGGCAACGCCTGGAGGCCTACTAATCCCTGTGAATGTGTGTCCTCACACTCTGAGCCTCACCTTTGACCTTTTCTCTGTGCCCCTCAGGGGTCGGGCCCCCTCCGCACACCTCACAGAAGGCGCCAGACCCACAGAGAGGGAGGAGAGGTCCGTGAGCGACAAGGGTACGCACCGCACCCGCCGACCGCACCTCGCCCAGCGAGCTCCGCCTGGCCGCACGCGTGCAGGGCCCGGTCTTTATCCCCCTGAATCCCCACACTATGCCGAGAGCGGCGCTCTTCCCCCCGAGCACGCAGGGACCAGAGCGCTGCTCTTAAAACCGCTCACATGCATCAAAGCACGGCTGCCTGTTCCTGACGCTTCGCCAGTTTTAAGCCCATTGCCTGGACGGCTCTTTGTCACATTTTGAGAAATCGATACAGACCCTGGCCGAATTGGAACTGAAGGCCTGGAGGCGGCAATTAGAGGGGGAACAGATTGTCAATGCTTTGGTTATGGATCAAGAGATTTAAAATTTAATGAGTATTGAAATAAATCCTTGGTGGCCATTATGGATGGATGTCAGATTTCTTCACGTTCTAGTAACCCAAAGCGTTTGCTGCACGCAACCTCTGGGGGTACATTCGGCCATATGGAAACACGGGAGTTGTGGCTGGGTGTTGAAGCGTTCAGGCCTGTGGTCTGATTGATTTCTTCATTTATTTCTCATTTATTTCTCTTGGAAATTGTGTGATTATGTACAGGATTGTGCAGGTAAGGGACATACCAGACAGAAATACAAGGAAATAATGTTTAGCGATGTGTGCAAGTATGTAAATGGAGGCTTTCCTCTCAACTTTTCTCTCAAAGATGGTAATACCCAGTTTGCAGTGATCTAGTCTCTGTGCTGTATATTAGACCAGGAGTGATCTAGTCTCTGTGCTGTATATTAGACCAGCAGTGATCTAGTCTCTGTGCTGTATATTAGACCAGCAGTGATCTAGTCTCTGTGCTGTATATTAGACCAGCAGTGATCTAGTCTCTGTGCTGTATATTAGACCAGCAGTGATCTAGTCTCTGTGCTGTATATTAGACCAGCAGTGATCTAGTCTCTGTGCTGTATATTAGACCAGCAATGATCTAGTCTCTGTGCTGTATATTAGACCAGCAGTGATCTAGTCTCTGTGCTGTATATTAGACCAGCAATGATCTAGTCTCTGTGCTGTATATTAGACCAGCAGTGATCTAGTCTCTGTGCTGTATATTAGACCAGCAGTGATCTAGTCTCTGTGCTGTATGTTAGACCAGTAGTGGTCCGGTCTCTGTGCTGTAAGTTGGGTCAGCAGTGATCTAGTCTCTGTGCTGTATATTAGACCAGCAGTGATCTAGTCTCTGTGCTGTATATTAGACCAGCAGTGATCTAGTCTCTGTGCTGTATATTAGACCAGTAGTGGTCCAGTCTCTGCTGTAAGTTGGGTCAGCAGTGATCTAGTCTCTGTGCTGTATATTAGACCAGTAGTGGTCCAGTCTCTGTGCTGTAAGTTGGGTCAGCAGTGATCTAGTCTCTGTGCAGGGCTGTAGTATGTGTCCTGTGTGTTTCTCTGCAGAGCGATCTCCAGTGGACCCGGGTGCGAGTGTGGTTCTGCTGGTGGACAGTATGCTGATGGATCTGCCCCTGGAGGCTCTTAGCATCCTGCAGGGGGAGGGGCTGAGCTCTGTGTCCCGGGACTTCTGCTTACAGCTGCTCCACGCTCGCCTGCAGAGGGACGAATCAGGTGAGCCCCCAGCTCTGCACCCCTCTCTCCTGTCCAACGCCAGCTACTCTCTGCACTGCTCCAGGGACTACTGCTCTGATTACTGCTCCACACTGCTGCTCTGACCCCTGGTCCACACTGCTACTCTGACCACTGCTCCACACTGATACTGTCTCCACTGCTCCAGGGACTGCTGCTCTGATTACTGCTTCACACTGCAGCTCTGACCGCTGGTCCACACTGCTACTCTGACCACTGCTCCACACTGATACTCTCTCCACTGCTCCAGGGACTGCTGCTCTGATTACTGCTTCACACTGCGGCTCTGACCGCTGCTCCACACTGCTGCTCTGACCACTGGTCCACACTATTGCTCTGATTACTGCTGCCACACTGTTGCTGTCTTTTTTCTTTTTCTGTTTTGAAGAAAATTTGACTTTTGGCACATGGCCATGGAAGTCATGTGGTCTTTCAGTCAGGCTTAAACACTTCCAAATGGTTTCTGTTTCATGTTTGTTAATCTGTTTATACACCACCAAATTTTTTGAATCCCTCCTGATAAAATTTGAGTACTAATAATAACATAAAACAAGAGTTCATCTCGGATTCAGCTCCCTAATCTCTTTAAAATTTATAATGACAAAGTGCTTTTTATAGCGTGAGATTAGAGCATTTTGTACATTGCAATCGCAGTAATTCATTTGTCCTTGTTAAATTCACATCACAGGACATTTAACTGGCACTGGATGAAGGCCAAAGCAAAGTGATCAGGACTCAGTCTTCTTGTCACCCAGAAAAGAGAGGAAGAGTACAAACAAAGTTTTAAAAAATCCCAGCATTCAGCGCAGATGCACAAAGAAACAACATTTGTGAATTTATATAGCGCCTTTCAGGATCTCATTGGGCCTTACTGTGATTCCTGGGCACTTTCACCTTCACCACCGCCAATATGTTGCACCTGCTGGGGTGATGCATGGCAGCCATTTTGTGTTAAAAAAGAGGAGGAAGGGTCATTTAGTGTGATGAGATTGACAGATGGGCTCTATCACCTCTGCTTACGGACTTAATGTAGCATAACTGTTTAGGTTATTGTACTGCTATCCTTGGTTTACTGTGCATTATTTCTCTTCTTTATTTTTTGGATTCAATGACAGAAGGTCTTATATTTTAATGTAGAAATATTAGATTTTAGGAGACTTGCTTGTTCCCTTGGGTTATCTTTCAGAAGTGTAATTTGCTAAAAGAGGATGATTAATTGTCAACGGGGCTGGATTCAGAGTCTCTAAATCCTAAATTGTAAATAGATCCTACATACCCTCACAGGTTATACTGAAATTTTCCTGCAAAAAGTACACTTGTCTGCAGTTAAAGACAAGACTGTTCTCCACTCAGTCTTCTCCTATGTGGTGGACGTGGAGCTGGATGGAGTTCTGAAGGGGGCTATCCAAGGATATGAGAGAGCCCGGGGGAAAGAGCACGTATGCGGGCGTTCATGACGCCTCTTAGCGAGGCAGGTCCTTAAGGAGGTCGAGCCCCTCTCTTCTTCATCGCTGCTGGTGCTGGAGGTTAAGTGCTAAATCTGCGAGAAAGCAGCAGAATCCTCAGAAATTTCATTTTAGTCTCTCTTCACCTGAATGCCACTCCAGCGTTGGGTTTACTTTTGAAGTTCTTTTTTTGTTTTGTTTGTTTGCTTTTTGTTTGTTTTTTTTGCAGTTGAAACGGTAGGAGCATTTCCTGGTTTGGATGCCGCAGTCTGCACAGAGAGTAACAACTGTGACAGATAGCAGGGTTATTTAATTATACAGAAAAGTTTTTTTTAATTATTATTATTATTCACACAGACAGTAATCCCAGTGTATTAATTTGGCGCCCAGGTGAGTGAAGATTGCGTTTGAGCGTGGGCGTTCTGGTTTCTGCTTGGTCACTGAGACGCCGGGGCTCGGGGCCTTGCTGGAAATGTCACTGCTGTTTGTTCCAGCTGAAAGCGAGAGCAGGAAGGACGCGCGAGGCGGGAGAGGGGCGAAGACGCGCGGAGATCAGAGCAAGGCCTTCAAAGGGGTGAGCTCTGCTCATTCATCTGGCTGTGGGAGATAGAGCTGCACACCCTCGTTTACCAGCACAGCCTTTTAACTGCACTTTTTTCAATCAGTGACATAATGCGCTGTTAATAATTATCCTGCATTTTGAGTTCAAATAGGATTTACATATCATTTCTTCTCCATCCCCCTCTATTTCTGCCTTTGTCTCTACACCCTCTCTCTCCTCTCTCTCTCTTTCTCTCTCACTTTCTCCCCCTCTCTTTCTTTCTCTTTCTCTGGCCATGTTTCCTTGTGTCTTTCTCTTTGACTCCATCCATCTCTTGCTCTCTCCTTCTTTCTCCATTTATCTCTTAATCTCCTCCCCTCTTTCTCTGCGTGTGTATTACAAAATGTGTGTGACGTGTGCTTGCTCACGGGTCGTATTTGGTTACCCAGGTGCCTGTGAATAGAGTGCTTCCTCCGGACGCCCTTCCTGTGGACGCGCACAATGTCAAGTGTATCCTTCTGCAGCTCACGCAGAGGCCCTCACGTGGTCTTAGCCTCGCTAGCTTTTCAAAACGGTCACAAATATCCCTTTAGCCTTACACTACACAGCCATTTCTTCATACACAGGACTTAGGCATGTGTATGTTTTTCATTGCTAGTAAAAATGCATCTTAAATGAGAAGAACCTTAAAGCTGCTTAGTAAATGTGGACTGTAAGCAAGTGTTGTGTGCTGTGTGAAGCCCATGTTTGGTTACCTGTGCAGTGATGACAGACAGCTGTACATTACATACAAGTGTATTACATAAACAGGAGGAAAGCAGGCAGGGATGGAAGCCAAGCCTTCCTGTTTGTAACTTTTTATCCAAAGAGCATTCCTATACATATTCCTGTAGATGTGGTAGACCCTTACAGTGAAGCAGGAGACACTGGTAAGCAAATAGTCCAGCAGATTTGTGTCTTATTTAGTAATAAAAAGGGAAGGCCATGCACTGGTATATCAGCAACCGATCGAGTGTTCCATTCAGTGAGTGGGACTTTGTTACATTTGTTACATTGTTATATTTACTTGACATGTTCAACTGCAATGGTGAAATGTGTATAGCATGACCATTTATGTCACAGGTGGCAGCTGTGGCATCTAATGATGCCATTGCATATCACCCTGTGCTGGTGTGGGTGACAGATGTGAACTGGCTGCGAGGACAAAATACGAAATGCTGCTCATATTTTGCTTGTGACAAAAAGTGACATTCTGCACAGCTTCTGTGAACGCACCAAATCAAAATGGCACTTTGATGTAGTATCTAGCAGCACTCTACGGGTCTGCATTAACCAGCTGTTCTTAGTTCCAGACATAATCAGCCGCTGTTTTCCAGTGGGTACAGTGGAGCATGTACTTTCTGCCTTTAATGCCAGTATTGGTGCGCCCTGAAGCCATGGCTGGGTCAGGGAGGAAAGGTTCACTGATACAGTACATGTCAGTTTGGGGGATATTCCAGGATAAGACTCATCAACTTTTATGCATTTTTATTTCATCACTCATAAAATCCACTCTATAAATAGGGATGTTATATCGTTTCATTGCAACTTTTATATCCTTTCCTTATAAATGGCTTTTTGAATGTCATGCATTAAACTAGAAGGCAGAGGTTTTAGTTTTATGTTTTATTTATTTATTTCATTTATTTATTCTTTTTTTGTGCCAGAAGACCTTGGAGAGCTGTGCGGAGAGAATTCTCCGTGATTAATGTTCTGTTTTCTGAAATGTGTCAGGGTGTAAAATGTCTGTACCTCCCTGTTTCCCTCTCCACTAAAATGTCATTTTAGTCTAATTTGTTTCCCCTTCCTGAATCCGGTTTTTCTCTCAGAATACACTGTGCATTACTCCTGTGTCAAATGCATTCATTTGCTAAATTAATTAGCAAAAAAATATATATATATATATATATATCTCCTGGGAACATGTTGAACATGGATTGGTGAAGTGCAGGTTTACCTTAATTGTTTCGTACGGAAACAATTAGGCCCAAATGTAATCCATTAACAGTAATCATGACCAGCCAGGAGGTGAGTGAGTTCATTTCCGTCATAACATGGAAGGGACAACGCATCTCAGCAGAATGTCGTTCTGTGAAATGTGGCTTTCCCCACTGGCGTGGGCTGAAGCTGCCGCCTGTTACCGTCTCCTTTCCCCACTCTACAGGAGGGGCCGGCCCCGTGCAGGGAATGAGGCGGATCTTAGAGGTGTACGGACAGCAGACCACCCCACTGTGGGAGGGGATTTTGGGCCCAGAGCACGCCCCCAGGTCAGTGTCATGTGACCACGGTCGATTATCAGGTGTAAAATGGGTTGGGGGTCAATGGGAGGAGGAATATTCTTTATTATCATTACTCACTTTCAGTTCTACACTGTCCTCTGCTTTATAATTCCATCTTTGGTTGTGAACGCTCATCATAAACACATTGTTGTAAGTAATTGTGAATGTAGACGGATTCCCCTGACAGTATTGTCTGATTATTTTTATTTCACCTCCCTTGCTGGTCTTATTGTTCAGTTGAGAGTGCAATATTGTCTAACTTATGGAGGAATTGTTGATTTGTCCTGGCCTTGTAGTCTGGATGAACTGGAACACCTGTTGACAAACTGCAGTGCCTTCATCTTCAATGGAACTGAACATTTCTTGGCCAACATCCCACCATCCAAGATAGTGTCCATGAAGCTTTCAGGTACATTAGTTGTAACGTTTAGCATTAGCATTCCTGTTGCAGTAAAAACCTGTCTAATGTCATTTTAATTCTAACTTATAAAGGATATTATTTTTTTCATTAATGATATTCATGAATGGCACATCTACATTTGAATAGCAGTAGCTATTAACATTTATCATAGGAGCCCACATTTATATTTTTAGGAGTACTTTTCATTCAAAGCTTCGATAAAATAAAACTCAGGCTCATCTTTTTGCTAATTCCAGTCTTGCCTTTCTGTTCTTTGTGCTGATAAGAGGTTTACATCTGGAAGTGTAGCCTCTGTAATTTTCTTCTGAGCAGTGTCCTGCAATACAATAACCATCCTGCCATCACTTTCTGATATCTTATGAGGACGAGCTGATTGCTGGCAATTCATAAGTCCTCATAAGTAGTTTGTTTCTTCCATACTGGACATTCCATACTGTTAACCTTGGAAAACAAACATTTGGCAATAGCTATAATTTTTTTCTTTTCTTTCATCCACACAATAAATTTCTTGGTTGTCATACTCTGGCTCTCATCTGAAGTTTTCTTGTCTTATATCTTTGGCTTATAAAGTAGACTCTACAAAGGTTTCTACAGAATTCTTAGCCTAACAGAAAGTACCCTTGACCCCTCTCATGTTTTTCATAGGGAATATGAACTCTTGCCCTGGAAAAACTCTTGAACTGTAATAAGAACCAATACAGGAACTGCTTTGTCTCTGAGAATGAGAAACCAGCACCAGGGCTCAGGCAGATGACCCTTCCATACGTGCATGCACACACACGCACGCACGCTCACACAGGCTGTGTCTCAATAGGAAGTCAGCTGCCTTAGAAGGCAGCTTCTAAAGGCAGCATTTTCACTTGTCCTGGGTAGGCATGTCCCTAACCGAAGTCATCAAAAAATGCTAAGGTTTAAGGCGCACATTCTAAAATATTATTTCGATTAAATTTGAAGGCAACATCCCATGCATGCTTCACCAGGAAGGATGTCCCATAAATCTTTGCGATTACGTCAGGCTTCTCTCTTCCGTTAAATTATTCGCGGCTCAAACCAGTGAATCGGTGGAAATCTGAATATACAGTAAACTCAATTTGTTATATAATACACTGGAATAATGTGTTTAATGTTTTTAAGCCTCTGTGAGCCTTCACTGAACTAGCCAGATAACTTGCTAGTAATCACATTACTTTCCAACAGAACAGGCTAACAGTGGTAACTTGGCTTACATACAGCGAACATACTGAAATCATGATAGTCTCATTACAACTAAGAGAAGTAGCAGAACTAGTGGCTAGTTATGTAGTTAGCTGAACGTGAAAATTTAGTTCTCTTAAATAGAGAATCAGGACAATTTCAGCTACAGTGACAGAATCCGTATTTATTCGCGTTGGATCTCTCAGTTGGAAGGTAAAACCCGTCAACTGTAACAGTAAACGCTGATCTCGTGTGGGTACGTGAACGCTCTCTTTCTGACGTGGTCCTGTCTTCAAAGTGCATCCCAAATTTGTTGCCTTTTGAGGTTCTTTTTCCGCAAGGACGCTGTCTTCAGGGAGAGCTCACTTCTGAGGAAGCAGGCAGCGAGGCAGCTGCCTTAGTTTTGGGACACAGCCACTGACATGCAGACAAACTAGAACACACATTAGCCTACATTTGAATGTACGGTACTAATATGTATATTTGACGAATAAGGTCCAATATGCACAAGATACTGGTGCAGTTTTTGTAGTAATTGTGTATTCTTGTACAGAGGGGAAAAAAACAATTTTACCCAACTGTCCCAGTACTTTTGCATTTAACTATATATGACACATGGTCGTTCCTTGTTGAAATGTAGATTGGCTGGTTTTGATTTTGCGCAGTTCTGCCACTGTCAACTAAATGGTGAGAAAGACACAGCCCAGACTCATCTCTGAACAGCTGTCATGAGACAGTTCATCCTCTCACACCACAGACAGGCTGTAAGCACAGGGACGGTCAGCAGTGTCACTCCTCTCCCATGGAGAAGGCAAGACTGACAGACATAGGCAGGATGTTGGGGTGACCGTGTCATTATTGGGGTGACCGCAGGATGTTGGGGTGACCGTGTCGTTATTGCTGAAGGCGGTGTTGGTCCAGCGTTTGAACATGGGGAGTCAGGGAGGTTATTTTACCGGAAGGGGGATTGGGAGCTCTGATAGTGTGTCACATTAAGAGTACAGGTATCCCCCCTATGTGAAGATGAGTTTGCAATGCCTGCACTGGGTTCTGCTCTTTCAGACTGCCAGATGGTCATGCTTTTTGACCAGGCACACACCAGCAGCAGTGCACTCAGGCAGACCAAGCTGGATGCCCTAAAGAGGTAATTAATGCACTTCCTGTTTCCTGTCTGTCATTCCCCCTCAGATACTCACAGAGCTCCCGCTGTGAATCTGTTATCCCTGCGTAGGACAAGAAGAATGTGCTAGAGGATCATGGGTATAAAGTACACAGGGGAAAGGAGAGTGGAAATTGACCTGTGGGGTTTATTGGACTTAGTGCTACTAGTCTTAGAAATCAAGAGTCTAGATGGGCTGAATGGTCATTTCAGTTTGTAAAATATTCTTGTGTTCTCATGGATGAAGGAGATGTGCCTAACCTACCCCTGCCCCCCCATTCCAGCCCTGGCCGGTTGGCCCTGGAGGGACCCCTGGGGACGGCGGCCCTCCTGAGCCTGGGCGGGGTCCGCACCATCACTCTCAACCAGTGGCACAGCACCTTCCAGAGGAACACGGGCGACATGGACGCCATGCTGGAGAGTAAGCTTTCCTCAGCACACACACTTCTCCCCAGGGACAGAACCTTAGGATGAAATCTCTCAGCTCTGACTGTAGGTGTATGAGGGTGTAGTACCCGAGGGTTGTGTGGTTGGCTGAAATCTCACAGCACTGACTGTAGATGTGTGAGGGTGTGGTATCTGAGCGTCCATTCCGCTGCAGGTCTGCTGAAGGTGGGCGTGGCCTCTGGCCAGGCTGTGCATGCACTGCGGAAGGGGACAGCACAGAGCTGCACTGTTTCTGAGGAGGGGGGAGAGTCAGGGGACGACTGTCGGAAAGGTACAGTCCGCCTCCTAACTGTGTGTGTGTGCCTGCATGTGCATGTGTGCATGCGAGTGAGTGTGTGTGTTTGCACGTGCACATGTGCATGTGTGTGTGCGTCTGTGTGTTTGTGTGTACGCAAGCAAGAAAGATTATTTCCTGGCTCATCCTTTCTCTCTGTTCCAGGGTCTGCAGGTCCAGAGTTGCCTGAAGTGACCAGGGGAAGTTCTCACTCTGCGTCACCCTTCGCTTTCAACCACATCATCTACGGCCTGCCTAATTTAGTCATGACATGATTCACTTCACATCTCTGACCTGCGCAGTTAGGTCATGACATGGGTCACTTAACATCCATGGCATGCGGAACTTAATCATGACATGACTTACTTCATATCTACTGTATGGCCTGCCTAATTTAGTCATGACATGATTCACTTCACATCTATGACCTTCTCAATCAGGTCATGACGTCACTCACTTAACATCTATGGCATACCCAATTTAATCATGACATGACTTATTTCATATCTACTGTACAGCCTGTCCACTTTAGTCATGAAAAAATTCCCGTATGTACATGATTTTGATAGATAGAAGTTTTTGTCTCAAAACTGATGGAATGGGCTTAGGTTTTATAGGACATATTTATTAATTGTCCATTTACAAACCATTGAACCAGCGTTTTCAGCTACAAAGTACGGATGACCTATGTGCTAAAGTTATTGCACAATGTTATAAATGTATCTTCTGAAAAAAAATATAAAAAGCATTTTTCATCTCTTATTGCTCTGTACAGAAATAAGACCCCTCAGTCACTGGCGCCAGGGAGACTGGCATGGTGGGGCCGTTGGCCACAGCTCTCTTTGTTGGGGCAGACCTCACTGTGTTTCAGTGCCCTTTTTTTTAACAGTTATCCAGCCGCAGATATCAAACAGAAATGACCCAATAAAACTCCATAAAGACAGTAATCCCCAGGCTGGCTGGGGGGAGGGATGTGTTCCTGTTGTTTTGAGCGGTCATATTGCTATGGTTCCGTCCGGGAGCAAAGGTTTAGTTGCACTGCTTTGTTGATCCATTTTGTATTTGTACCGACTGGGGCACCTGGCAACACGCCTCACATCCATCGCCAGCAACGCCCAGCTGGTAACGGCGCTGGTTCATGCTAACGTTCATGCTAATGCCGCTTCAGGTGTGCGGAAACCAGACCATTATCAATGCATATTGCAGTGTGCATGCACTTTAAACCAATAGACAGAGCATTTTGTTGGGCACGCAGTATGAAGAGTAAATGTGTTCATATAGTCTGCATGTTTAGTACTTGCCAGGGTTGGAATTTTCTTTCTATAATTTTCAAATAATCGTAATCCTTTCAACTTGACCCTCTAGTTCTAATGGGAATTATGGCAATTATAATAGCACTATCATATACTGATCATGATGTAATCAACCTGCAAATGTTGATGTTTATCTACCTGCTTTTACTGATATGCATTAACGACTTTGAATCCTTTTATGAATAAATCCACAATTTATTCATTGTGATTTATGTGGTGTGTGATTATTATTCCTCTTTTTTTTTTTGCTTTTTGTGGAATTATCTGCTTTGTTTACTTTTAGTACTTTTCTATCCAGCTCTTACACTTGTTTTAATATTTTATTTTTCATATTAGTTTTGACTTGTTTAATTTCAGTATTTTGCATTGTATGTATTTACTTACAGGGCCCCTCAAAATCTCAAGGTTTTATCGGTTTCTAAATGGATGAATGAATAAATATTAAGCTTGAATGGTCGGCATTAAAGTGAACCGTGTTCTTCACTGTCTGAGTCACATGCTTTAATGAATTATTTATTCCATTGATTTATAACCTGCATATCTGGCACATTTATTTGATGTGCACTGGTAAAATAAGGGCTAAACTTTTGGGGAATTTATTTTGGTTTCATATATTTAAACAATTTTGAAAAGAATGATTGCTTTTTCCCTCATGAATGTGTGCACAGACTGTGCACTTATGTGTGCGTGTGTGTGTATTCGTTCATGTGCGTGTCTGTGTGTTTGTGCGTCTACCTCTCCTTGGATGTTTGGTGGCCCAGTGGGTGTTCTGCCGTGTGTGTGTGTGTGTGTGTGCTCACGCATGCATGCGTGTGTATTCGTTCATGTGCGTGTTCGTGTGTTTTTGCGTCTACCTCTCCTTGGATGTTAAATGGCCCAACAGGTATTTTGCCTGTTAAACTCTTTGGCTGATTAAAGTTGCTAATCTTATCTTTATTGATCTTGTACTGACAGCGGTGCAAGAGCTTATCTGGTTTCCAAGTGTCTGACACTTCCCATGGCTCAGCGGAGTTAGGGAGGCATTATTGCATGGAAACCTGCCGTGTATACATTTTTCTCTCCGGACAATCGACGCACAGTGCGTATGCCTGTTTGGGTGACCAGCTTGAGATCACCCTGACAGAAGGGGAAAAGAGAAGGGGAACTGACACTAAAACTGAGAGTCATGGTGAAGTCTAAAAAACAAAAAGCTTCTCTTCCATCAAAAGCAGGTGTGATTCTTGTTTCCAGTTTTAATGTATTTCTCTTGAGGATGTATGTATGTGCTTACATCGAAACATCGATTGTTGTCCTCGCTGACTGTATTCTGCTGATCCCGGTGGAGATGTAGACTGTATACATATGAATGTTATTATATTATACATATGAATTTGGACAGATGCAAACTGAACTCAAAATGTCAGTTACTGCTGACTGAAGTATATATTCTTTTTAAATGAAGTGTATATACATCTGGTTTGTGAATTCAAAAATACTTGGTTATCACAGGGTATGCTATGTAATGAAAATCTTACATTTTAAGCTGTTAATCCTCCATTTCCCCATGTTCGCGGTTATATTTGGCCGACTTTAATCAGAGGATTCTTATTGGTAAATCTTTTCCCTCTTGGCTTGGTGTGTGAACAGTGTTTCCTTTCATGGAGAGGTAGTGGAGTTAAATGAATTTGGGTTAAGCTGTTAAATTGGCACTTGTTAAACTGCACAAATGTGATGTTTAATTGAAGCCTGTAAGAAGGGAAACGTTTCCGGATTGGGACATAATGACGCTGAGGCAGACAGCGACAATGAAGGTATGGACTGATTTCAGCGTTCTGAAATAAGTATCCTCAGGTCAAAAACAAGCTGCAAATTGCAACTTGAAATGCATCAAAAAAGCTAGTTTTATTTAATGAATTCAGGATTTAAGATGATTAAGTACAAACACCACACACCGAATCACAATGAAACTCCTTTCTCATGGTGTGATGAGCTTAGCCTTCCTGATGATGATCTCAATGGACGTGATATGCTTAAAATCCATTTTGACTAGATTTCCTTATAAATGAGTGTCCTTTTAAAGAACAGTGGAAAAGGTATTGCAGGATCTGTTTTAATGTATATCTGCCATACATACCAGAAATTGTGGTGGGCTAATTGTCCACTTAGGACATGCTTTACATTGACATTGTTATCCTGGTTATGGAAATATTACTCATTTTGCTCAATTCCAGCAGGTGGCCTGTTGAAACTTTTAAAATTCTGAATGTAACTCCCCTGACAACATACAATATTTCCACACTGGCCATGTCCTTGAGATATACTGCCATCACCTGTTTTCAGGAGAAAGTGAGGTCCTCACCCTGCAGCGGGTGTGCCACAGGCTGGACGTGGCAAGGCAGGTGCAGGAGAGAGAGGCCCAGACAATCATCCGTAGACAGAGGTTAGACACCCCAATGCTCAACCTGCTTAACATTGCTACTGTTAGCCACTCACACCAATTTAACAGTACTACTGTGAGCTGCTCCAACCGGTTTGAATAATAATCACATTATTGTCCTGATGCAACAAATGAACATTTTTACTGAAATGACCAAGTGATGTGCCTTAGAAAGGCTTTCTTATGGCGACTGAACAGCGGAAATGCAAACACAGTTACTGTACATAAACTGTAAATACTATGATGCTGTGAGTACGAGGCCTTCATTAATGATTCTATATTTCAAATCTGTGTCCAGTATCTGTATCAGGCCCAAACCCTGTTGCATTGGCTGCATGATGTCATAAGGAGTCTCCGAGGTTGGAGCATGCTCCGTGGGGTCAGCACATCGGTGTGTTCTCCTCAGGACAGAGGCCTGCTGGCACATGCCAGAGGTGTGATAAAATGGCGTTGTGTAATTTTAGGTTATGAGCTATGTGCTCCTGTAGAGGGGAAGGGGGAACTGAAACATCCCTGAAATACGTTTTCACAGCTCTGAGGGTGTCCCCGTACCATAGTCGCAACCCTCCTCAGGTGTCTCTAAACCCAGGGGAGGTCCTGGGCCTGCTGTTCGGTCCCTGACCTTTACAACATCGCAGGCTGTTTTTTCCCCCACTTTTTCTGTTTCCTAAATTTGGAATCTGAGGGGTCTGGGGGGGGGGGGCGCTGTACAAGCACGGAGAAATAGCAGCGAGAAGATTACATGACACACACGCATTAGACAGGCAAATGCATTACATCAAACAAACACCCGCTAATGCTGACATTAGCGCTGCAGGAAACCACGTCCTTGTGTCCTAATTATCGGGGTCTGATCTGAAACACAGGAGTACAGGGGTACCTGAAGGTGTTTCCTGATTTCGGGTGGAGTCTCTCTCAGGGGACAAATCTGACAGGCAGGAGATCTGACACGCGCAGGTGATTAATGAAGCCTTTGAAAGCGCTCGGGCGTGTGATGTCGTGCTGCGCGCTCCCTGGCCCTCACGTTTATTGGCCTGCACTTCCCCTCCATGCTCCACGCAAGCTACGGCTGCCGCACATCAACGTCCAGGTGTGAACTGGCCAGACTTCCTGTTTCCACTGAAAGCTCTCTCGCTCTTGCTTGCTTTCAGGAAGCTGATTGGACGCCTGAGGGAAGAGAGGGAGGAGCTTCTGCTCAGTCCGAAGGGGATGGGCAGTGGAGAGGACCGTGTGACCCGATCCTTTAATGTGCTGCTTAAGAGAAGCGATGAACTTGATGACCTCATATTGAGGGAGAATGTCAGACTTCGGAGTCTGGATAGAGAGGTGTGTGCCGGGGAATGATAATTAATCAATGCTAGGGAATAACCTTGTGAATACTAGTGAATAATACTGTTAATGCTATTGAATATCCTAATGAATCATTGTGCACAAATATTACTTTCTGACCCATATCAACAACAACCCAGCTGAATACCTCCTTACTAAAAACAAAAAAAGAATGTGAAACAAAGCTATTTATTTGTTTATTTATTTTACAAAACAGGCACTGAAAAGGAAATTGGACAGTTCAATTGCTCTAAAACTTGGCCAGCTTAAAATTGAAATTAAGATATGGCTTTATGTGCCTGTGCAATCGAGGTATTTCAGTGTGTTTCAGAAATCTAAAATTAAAGGTTCATATTATACACAGCACAGCTGCCAGCATTTTATGGATTGCAGTGTTGCTTTCCAGAACAATAATCTTACAGTTCATACTAATGCAATATAATTGCACACAATGTATCATCCCTAAAATGCATTAGTCAATGTGAACATCCCCTCAGATGAGAAACACTGTTGTTTATCCTGATCATATGCCAAATTGCTGCTTTGAGGTGTCATATGAGAAATTTCCCTGTTTGAGAGGGCATGGTTCTCAGGACAGAATAAACTGGACTCTAATTGACATGCCAAGAAGTGTCTGTTTTTTGGGGGGGGAAATGTTTATGATGCTATGGCAGCCATTTTATTTACACATTAAAATGTGTAGTCAACTGAGTGAATTTCACTGTGATAGAGTTCAGGTGACCTTTTCACCTTTCTCTTACTTAATTTTAAGAAATTTTCTTCCTTTATGCTTGACATTTTCACAATTAAAAAAATAATCTAATCTAATAAACCACCACTATCACGTGTTATGTGGCCATTAAATACAACCCGGCTACCAGATTTATGAAATAATGCATAACAGGATGGATGTTTTCAATTATGTAGCTTTATAATTGAATCAGTGTGTACTTTAAAACCGTAATGACTTAATTAAACATTGCCTCAAAAAAAACCCTGTTTGAATTCAGTGCATTAGCCCCTAAGTGTTTTCTGATTGTGTTATGTGTTAAGACTCAGGCAGAAGAACATCTCTAGACTTTCAGAAAATTCTAATTGAAAATTTCCTGCTTATAAATCATAATCTTTCCCCACAGATCTCAAGTACAGTAGCCCTTTGAAAACTTCTTTTGTTCAGACAACATTTTCAAATGTTAGGCAACCAAAATATTCCAGTAACTTTTTATGTGTATTTTTGTTATTCTATGATTTTATTGCACCATATATGTTTTTTTTTTATGTTTACCTTGTTCATTTTGCTAGTGTGAAGCACTCAGTTGTGTAAAGCGCACTGAGATTAAAACAAATAAATGAGATGAAATGAATACGCTACTGTTATCATTAAAAAACGTGAGTTCTGATTTTCACCACACAGATCCACGACCTGCAGAGGAAAATGGATGCAGAGAGGAAAGGCTTGCCCTCCACAGAGGATGCCAGCAGGAAAATTCAGAGGCTCACCAGCCAAATAGCACAGGTTCACACATCCTTCATCATCATCATCATCATCACCATCACTCTGCACAACACTGCCATGAAAATAGTCATCATCATATTACATTATGGGCATTTAGCAGACACATCCAGAGCAAGCTTACACAACTTTGGCAAAGATCCACAGCTGGATATTTGCTGAAGCAATTCAGGTTAAATACTTTGCTAAAGGGCACTACTGTGCTACCTGGGAATTGAATTGTAACCTTTCAAATGTGCAACCTTACAGACCCAGTTCTTTATTCATTATATCACATTGCCACACATTAGCCCAGCAGTTCTCATAATTCCCAAGCCCACTGCCCATTTAGCGATTTCCTGTGAAGCCAACTGTTTCTGGTCTTATATTTAGGATGGAATTTAATTATTTATTTTATTAAGACAACAGCATTTGTTCTCTAACCTAAAATCTAGTGCAGCTTTAAGTTTGAACTGGTGTATAGGAATGATATAATGTACAATTATGCATATTTTCACACGTATCTCACAACCCACATCAATCCTTCTGAGAACCTATAGGAGGTCTCACGGTACAGTTTTGGAAGCCTTGTTTTAGGATGCCAGTCAGCCATGGATGCCATACTGCACCTCCATGCATTTTGAACCACCTGTGGAGTATCATGTGTCTGGATGGGTCTTTGTTGTCAATAATTTGCAAATATCTTACTATATGCGCTTAATTCCAGTGCTTAATGCTTAGTAAGATTTTGGTTCAATGACCTATTGAAAAGCCCAAGTGTAATGATAGCAGTAGAATTTAATCAGCATTGGGTGAAGCTTGTATTGTCAATTATCCAATCACCACCCTCTGTTTACTCAAACCACCCCTCTGGCACAAAGACTGCAGGGAATTTATTCTTTATTTTCACTCTGACTCACTCTGTTTACTCAAGAACTGTTCATATTCATATGTCATGCTTCAACATCTTTCTTCGGAATAGTACATGGCCCCACAATGCAATGGGCCATTGCAACTCCATCAGCACAAGGCCAAAATGTCACCCACAGTGGCTTTTCAGATAAACACGGTTGATCGATCCGAGCACACAGTCAACAACTGTGAATTGACCTTTCACAGAAATAATAGACTTCTGCTTTTATTACGAATCTTTGTCACAGCAAATACAAATTAGAGTGTCAAAAGCAGAGAACTTGCATTCGTCTTTCTGTTACTCAGAACAAAATGAGATTCTCCGGCATCTGGTCTTATTTTCTTTCAAATAGGAATAAGCTCTGTTGCTTGATGATTCCCCAGCTTCATGTCCCGGAGAGCGATGTCACTATATATAGTAGTATATGCCTTCATATTTCATTCCGTTGCATTCCATTCCGTTCAAGTCCAAATGTGTATTTATTAATTCTGTTATTCAGTCACCTGTATGCACTCCCTCCTGGCTCTCTCATAAATTTGTGCATTTATTTCTTTGAGTTACCTTCACACATTTATTACAAGTTCAAGTTAAAGTCAGCTCCTCTGTCAGCAGCTCAAAGCCTGTATCGCGCCCGTGTGATTTGCTGCTGGCTCGTGATGGATCACCACCTGTCCTATATGTTCCTCGTGACCTCCTCAGGTGAACTGCAGGTTGGGCTCTTTGGTGTCCACCAACTGCACGCTGCGGCAGGACATTCAGACCATGAGAGGAGAGAAAGAAAGGTTTCTTCGGATGAAAAATAGGCTGGGCAAGGTAAGAGCCACAAGTTCCAAGCACAGCCTTGGCTCCCCACCTGTAATTGGCTAAAGGGGCCTAGTTCACTGTGCAGAGGTGCACTGATAGGTCCCTCTAACTCCACAGGAGCTGCAGAATGCACAGAAAAAGATGGGAATCCTTTTGGATGAAGCTAATGAGTACATTCACATGAGGTACACATACATTTCTATACTTTTATTCATGTCCGCATACCAAAGTAACATCAAAGGACATTAACAGTAGAGACACAGTACATGGTAATGACATGAGAACTTGCGCGCGCGCACACACACACACCCACACACACACACACACGTCGCATGTGTTCAGTAAAACACACGTTCTGTCACAGGAAACCATTTCAAGGAGATTTTATATCACTTGCAGATATGCAAGAGACAGATCATTAATAGGGGAGACTCCCATAATTTCCTGCTGTCTGCACATTATAGATACTCCACTCTGAAAGTGTCTATAATGACTTAAGGTCAATGTCTGTTATAGTCTTACTGCCATAAAGTGTCTTTCACACTTGGTTAATTGTCTCCTGACTGACATAGGCCACTTGATATTACTGTACTACCGTTGAGTCATTTATATTGTTATCTGGAACCTGTGTGGTCCAGGTTCGACGCTGTAGGTGATTGGTGGCGCGTGTTTCGGTAGGGAGGAGTCCCAGGCAAGGACAGCCCGTGCGCAGGATCAGCGGATAAAGGAGGCGGAGCAACGTGAGGGCGAGCTGACTGAGATCCAGAGAGCACTGAGCCACGCCCAGAAGGAGGGGCAGTTCCTGTGGGAGAAAACCAAACAACGGGAGCGCGACCGAAACTTTCTGAGGGCCGCTGGGAAGAAAGGTGAGCATCCCACCTAGCAGTCACTGAACCAGAGCAAGAGCCGCGGCCTGAGGACACGCCTACCCCGGCTTCAGCCCTGGCCATCAGCCTCCTTACTGCTCAGTCAGGAATCAGTGCAGATAGGATTAGGAAAGACTGCATCCTTAAACAAAGGGGGGCTGGCATCCAAATCACATCCAAAAGCCCTCTCTCTTTCCATAAGACATTTCTTTACTGTTAATTGTTTTTGTATAATTCCTAATTCTATAGTTCCTATGTTTCTGTATAATTCCTCTAAAAATGGACTAAACCCTGTTGGCTGTGAAATCATCAACACCTGATGCTTTGAAGCCACTTGACACGTTGAGGTCACCTGAGGCCCCTCTTCCTTGGACTTCACTTGTCTGTTTGCCCCGTGTCTGTATAATTACAGTGAGTATTATGGGGCTTTTACAATTGATTAACTGCCCCTCTTGTTTAATCGCCCCTACCTCTGGGCACGCAGAGGCTCGAGCGCGTGAGGTGAAGGTGGAGCAGAGGGTGGTGCTGAACCAGTACGAGGAGGCGGTGGAGAAGATCGGTGAGCTTGTGGACCGGGTCACCAGGAAGCGGGTCCCGGGCGGCCAGCGCTGGAGCCGCGTGACAGACCAAGCCGGCGCGGCTGCGGACAGACCCAGCGAGGACGAGCGCAGACGCATGCTGTGGGGGCTCGGTAGGTACCCTCCCCCTCAGCACGCACCTGCATGCACGCGCATACGCACGCACACACACACATGCAAGCGCTCATACCTAACCCTAACCATCCTCCTCACCACGCACCTGCATGCACACGCATACGCACACACACACACACATGTAAGCGCTCATGCCTAACCCTAACCATCCTCCTCAGAACACACGCATGTACGCGCATGCACACATTTGCACGCGCTCACACCTAACCATTCCCCTCAGCACGCATGCGCACACACATGCACACGCTTACCCTCCCCTTCAGCTCGCACGTGCATGCACACACATACACATGCGCACGTACACACATACACACACATGCGCATGCACACACAGCCCTATTGGACTGATACCGGGGCCCAGAGGGGCACTGTGCACTGCACACGAACACCTGTCACCCCACATCGAATCAGAGAGAGCCATCTGAATCTGACCCACTTCACGCTAACTCACCCCAACACTCATCTGAGAGTTTTGAGAAAACTGAAAGACTGGGCAAGACCTCAGGACAAGCAGGCCAGATAAATTTAGATTCCACCGACGACTCAATGGGAAATATGAAGATGAGCTGTAATGTCTGGATTTATTGTATTTGACGTGTTCTTGTCTTGCACATTGCTAGTAATTGTGCCTGAGAATATGTGCAGTCTCAATTTCCCATAATGCATTGCATTCCCCACTAAGGACCTGATCCATTTTCCAGCTGGATTTGTCACACCTTTATGTGATATGGTAACTTATTCCATCCTTCAGGAAGATATTATTTGTGGTGACATGTCAGGAATTGTAAGCAAAGATGATATTGGTGGGGAGGAATCTGACTCCAGCTTTCAAGTGTTATTCTGTGGGTCCAGTTCCCAGATGGGGATTATCTGCTGTGAGTCTGTGGAACAGTCTCCCTCGATTTTTGCTATAACAAGCCTCACCGCTGCCCAGCCAAATACATGTGCATGAATAATAAAGCAATAGCAGGACAGGGATGGGCAACCCAGATCCTGGAAAAGGGTAGGGTATGATGTTACGCTTGTGTGTTTGTTTCACCTTAGAATCAGCAGCCAATGTAGACTCAGCGAACAACGTAAAGAACTAAGCAAGTACAGTATCAATTAAGCAATTAATTACCTTAGTGAACTGCTTAGTCAGTGAAAACCAAGAAACGCCGTGGCTGTCCAGAGCCAGGGCTGAAGACAATGGACACAGACCTAAAGGGGAGTATCCTCCAATGGTAGTATGTTCCAGGCAACTTTTGTTCCCACAGTAACCCCAGGCACTGTCCTTCCACTTTCCCGCACATCTGTTCCCGTTTCCTGAAGGTGATCAGGCTGGCCGGCTGTCACAGGAGATCTTAAAGATAAAGGGCCCAAAGTTGTTTTCCCCTCTATCAGTTTAGTGTTCCAGTTGTCCCTGGACAAGTCAAGGATGTAAATCGCCCTTTTCCCCTTCTGAAGCAGGGGCCAAGTACTCCCCTCACAAGACATCCCCAAAACACGGACTCCCTTAGGTCAAAGAGCGCAGGCATTATGTGCACCTGAAGCCGGTAAAGCCAAACAGGTGTGGAAGTCCTGTGGACGAAGTTGTAGATTCAACTGTCAGTTTAGGATGTGAACCTGTGACCTACCGCTGTCAGGAAGGAAATTCACTTTTATTACAAAGGCACTGAATGGGCAGGTTTTGGCCTAATGGTTATCTGTAGAAGTCCAGAATCATTTTTCTGTAGTTTTCAAAACGGGAAATGTCAAAATATCAGCAGGAGATTATTATCAGGAGCCGGAGAGTTTTTATTGCAATTGGTATTTTATGGCCTGAGCAGTGAATGGTAACAAACACTATGAATGCTATTGGTAACAAATACAATAGGAATGTTGTCGGTAATGAACCGTATCAGTAATGTAAGGTATTGGTTATAAACACTATCGGTAATAAACAGTGTTGGTAATGAATACCGTTGCTTAGTAACATCTAATCGGGGCTTTATCCCCCTCACACATTCCAGTCAGCAGGAGGCGCTCCACCCTGGTGTCTCCGATGTTTCGCGAGGCCCTGGGGGGCGAGGGGGAGGTGGAGCGGAGGGGCCGCAGGCTGACGGAGCACCGCAGGCGCTCCACCCTGCTGGCGGGGCCGTCTCCGGAGGAGCAGGAGCGGCTGAGGGAGCTGGCCAGGAGAGCGCTGGAGGAGCAGCGGCTCGCCAAGAGGGGCGCGGCCGACTTCGACGCGCAGCTCTTCTACAGCGTCTACCTGGAGAGTGCGTACGCTCGGTCACAGTCACGCGCGTTAGCGATGACCGTGATTACCCTGCTGAGGTATACAGTTCAGCGCAGTCGACCGACCCCAGGCAGGGTATTAACAGGATACGCATCATTGGACAGGAACCATTCGGGGGGGGTGGATACGCCTGTATGCGCAGGTAATTCTGTAGGTTTTTCCTCTTCAGAATGTGGGGAGAGCCAGCTCAAGGAGGTTGTAACCGGCACTTATTCATGTCACGTACAAAAACCTTGCATCCACATTCAAGCAACCATGCAGTAACTGCTGAAAAGCAGAATAGATGCACACACAAAAGGAGGGAGAGGAGCTTACATTAGTGTTCACACACACACACACACACACACACACACACACGGACACACACGCAGGATTTTTGTCAAGAAGGCTGAGTAGATTTTTCCCACGTACATGCGAATGTCATTTATCGCAGAAGCTCCTATCATTACTGATTAATGATTACCCCCTCAGATGAAAGCCCTGAGGTTTAGTGCAGGGCTGCTCATATAGCCCATAGCTCCCGCCACCCTCAGGAAACCACCCCCAGCTTTCAGCTCATTATGCAAACAGTCAAACGTGCCGTCGCACACCTGAGCTCCTGTGCGGTTCTTACGTTTGCAAATGGTGGCTTGCGCGATATTGTTTGCGTTCAGCGCAGTGCCTTTTCTGGCTGTTCATTTTCACCGCGCCGCTGCGTCGGCTGAAAGCTCTCATCTCGGTCGGAAGCTCCTCTGCACCTGACACCGCCTCTGCCGTTTTCTCCCTCTTCAGGAGAAGACGTGAACTTTGCCCTCTTTAATTACGTGTGCGAGCAGAATGCCGAGGTGGAGGACCTCACCAAAGACATGGAGCAGGTATTCTGGCGAACAGAAGTGCGCCGTGTGCTCTCTCCCTCTCAGGTGCTGTCTTGGGCTGCTGCAATATTAATGAATGTCAATCAGGCCGTGGAGCGCGGTCCGGATCCTGGGTTTCTAGCAGCAAAAGCTGTCATTTCAGTAGATCATGCAGTGTGCTTTGCAGGAGTGGTGGATTATGTCTGACTGTTGATGGTAAATCCAGTATGGTCCTTTATTTGGACGGTAAAGAGGTGGATGGTTAGGAGAGAAGCAACAGTCCTCTCAAGATGCCATTAATCAGGCAGCTCCCAAATCCCCAGCCAGAACATGCCAATTCCACCTTGTGATCCCCTTGATTCAGGCACACCTTATGCTTAATTAACAGTCAAAATGCCGGCTGCTTAAATCAGCATTGAAAGCATCTGGTGGAGTCATAGCACAGCACAGTGTAAATTCATACCGTGTGCGTGTGTGCGTGTGCATGTTCTCATGGCCTGGACCACATTCTCAAAGCTGCTTCCTCTGAGCCTACCTCAGAGTACAGTGTGGTTTCTAAGTGTCTCGGGTGATAATTAGCCACATAGCCCAACTAATTTCCATCATGGCAACAGAGCTGTACGTAGCAGTTAAGTCATGTGACCTGACCCCCCCCCCCCCCCCCCCCCCCCCCCCCCCCCCCCGCTCCCTGGTTCCAGCTGAAACAGGCGGTGGAGCTTCAGCGAGCGGGAGACGCTGCAGCGAGTCAGGAGAGGGAGGACCGCAGAAGGAACCTGGAGGAGACGCGCGAACACATCGCACAGGCAGCCAGCAAGCTGCAAGCAGAGGCTGAAAAACGCAACCAGGTCTTAAGGCTCATCAAAGCAGGTACAAGCCACTTTATAAAAATATAACAAAATATTTACAAAATTCATCCAGTTTAGCCCACATGACCAGTCCTCTGCACGAAAGGCACTCTGATCTTTAGACCCCCTGCCATTGAAAGATCACCCAGATTAGTCATGGCTAAACTGGGCTGGCCCTCTCCTGGGAATCTTCCAGGAATGGTCCCAGAGGGGAACTCTAAACGAAAATAGAGCCTTCAAAAGAGCCTTGAAACTTCTCAGGCAGGAGTCTCAAACTCCTTGAGGGCCTCAGTCCTGGTTTTTTTCTGATTTGCATTCAATCAATAGCCAGTTGGCCTGGGAAACCAGGTGTCCAGATTCTTTAGCCAATCAATGGCTTAAATGAAGCACAGTGCAGGAACAACTCAAAAGCCAGCAGATAGTGGCCCTTCAGGGTCTGAGTCTGAGAGATCACTGCTGCAGTGGGCCAAGGACAGAGCAGAACAGGGAGGAATATTCCTCCAGCTCTAATGAGTTCTCAAATGCTTCTACAGGACCCTTTTCACCAGCTGTCAATCCACAGATCTGTGTTAAACAGCATTATATTACCAGTACACCCATTCCCTTTTCCCAAAATCCCAGCTGGTCTAGGACGGAGTCCGAGTGCCTCTTCCAATCTCATAAAATAAGGGAAGGAGGAATACATTTTCATTCAGGAAAATAGAAGTGGCCCCATTTACACTACCACTATGTGACCCGATTCCTGATTTTTTTTTTCCCCCACACATCTGACGCAGTTTGGATTTAATTATTCAGTGTAAATACCAGAAAAACACATGGTATCCGATTTGAGATTGGGCGCAGGCCTCCTTCATGTATGATATTAAATTCTGATGAAATTACAATCGCCAACACCCAACCTGCATTTGAATACTACAGATTTTTGCCCCCAAGGTGACCTGTTGACATCTTAGTGCGTCATGCAACACATAATATAAATGTGCTGGTAGCTGAAAATGATTTTTTTGCAGCTTGTATTTATTGACATTTGGTAAAAGATTAAGGACATGTTTTATTGGATCTTGCACTAAATTATGGCTAATAAGCATTTCAAAGCTCTTATCAATAAAGTGTTTTAATATCCATATTTTAAATATTACTTTCTTTTCAAATAGTAATCAAACCCTCTGGAGGCTAAATATATGTATAATTATATGTTCAGAAAACAAAACACACAAATATTTTATATATATATATATATATATATATATATATATATATATATATATATATATATATAAATATGTGATCACTGCTGGGAAGATCACAGAATGCCAACTTTGGCCATTGAAATAACTATCTTATAACTTTATTTTAATTTAACTGTGGTTCTCATTTGGGGCTATTATAGGGATGGGACCAGTGAACCACTCGAACTCTGAGGGTATGGTCACTTTGGAAGCCATGACTTCCAGGAGTTGGTTACCATGGACCAAATGCATGTTTTCTCTAAAAGTTCATTTTACAGGGACTGACAAACTGCACAAACTATCCGAGGATGTGCTTCTGCCAAAACGGTGTGCAGTAGTGCGATATAAAACATCAGTAGCAAGCCACCACAACCACACTTCCTGACTGGAATTGGCTGGTGATACAGTGCTTTGTCAGGAAAGGAGACAGCACAAATATTAATTTAACATCATTCTAAAATGTTCTGACCACTGAAGTCATCAAAGGAGTGCACAACATGATCCCACCACTCCTGATTCCTGCTGTCCATCCAAGGCCTTCTCTGAGATAATGGAGTTCACTGCAGCAAATATTAAAACAGTGTTTGATAGCCTTCAATGGCTTCTACCATCCATTGCTGTCGCATGCAAGTCCTGCCTTTGAAGAGTAGGAAGTTTAACAAAAGCAACTTCATTATAACCTCACTGGGACCCATGATGGTGTCTGTTGCCATGTCAACCTCACGTGCGTTACGTTGTATGCGTGTCGTAAAATCTACATGGACGTGTAAACACACAGGCCACATAAAGGTTGTATAATGAAAACACTATAGACAAAAGATCTGATTTCTACAAAAATCCAATTCAGGCATCAAGACCTGCAGTTTAAATATAGTATAGCCTTTGCGTCAACAAATACCACTTCAATATGCTACTTAACAAATGCCTCTTCAGTGCATATTAAAGAACAAATGAATCTTTGGAAGGAAAATCATTGCTTTGTAGCTCTCCCTCTCTCTTTCAAAATTTACCAATTATTTTCTCTGTTCAACAGAAAATGTCAAAAAGAATTGTGTAGATAACGGGATTTTGGAGCCTAACTTAAAAACAAACAAAATAAATAAAACGAATAAAGACTGTAGGACTTGGCAGTCATTGGCAAGCCGTATGAATTTTCAATGGATAGCGAAGGCCAGCTCCGTTAGTCCCCCTAACACAGTTGACTCAGCAAAGGATGTGTTATTTTGAACACAACACCCTGAAAACAGCTAAGCTTCCCAATGCTCTTACTACTACTTATCCATTGGCCTGACAACTAAAGTAAAGAGAATCGAAAACTAAAGTCCTAAAAGAGCTATATTTATAAATTAAATTATGTTAAATAAATTTTAAAAAGCCCACAAGAACTGTAGTGGCAGACAGCATGGTCAGAAAGAAACAGACATGCATTTTCCTGCCTCTTTTAATCCCAACAGGAAGGGTGTTGTCACATCCTGATTGGACAAGAGAACAATGCACAACAGGTGCTCTCAATGGCTAATTAACAGCCAGCATCCAAGACACTGGTCAACAGGTGATCCGCATAGCCCTACAATTAACTGCTGAGTCAAAGGAATCTCGAACTGAGTGAATACGAAATCGAGAAGAGATGTGGACCTCAGCAAAAACAAAATCGCATGCCCTGAAAGAAATTTACTAGCAAGCACCATAGGATCTCCATGACTGCTACAATATTACAGCCACTTGACATTACAATGGCAGATCCATCAAATGAAGTTCATATTTTATTGCATTTGTTTTTTCAGTTCAGAGGTGATGTGTAGTAAGAAAAATAAGATGTGAGCAATAATAAAGAAAATAGTCATATGCAAATGATTGATAAATTGAAGGTATATAAGGCCATATAGGTAAAAAAGGATGTTGTTAATGATGTTGTTATTCCACTATTACACTGTGCCTTACAGTTCACCTGGCCTCACAATTTTTTTTAAAAATTATAAATCCTCTTTTGTGTGCCGTACCTTGAAGGCACAGGGTTTCACCGTGGGCTGGTCCTCCTGCTGTGTCTAAGTCTGCTGTGGGGTAATGCGTGTGAAACAAAGAGACGTTTCTACATTTCATCGAGGAGCTCCTGATCTCCGTCCTTTCCTGCTCTCGCTGTTCTTACTGCCTTACTGACTTACGGGCCCTCAGACTACTGTCTGCACATAGATATTGGCTCATTTATCCCACAAGAGAGCCCTTTTTATTCAGTCATCTCAAATACTACTCTCATTTGAGTGGAAGGTGACCCAGAAGGCTGTTATTTTGAAACATGCCATGTTACGATCTGGTTATGGCAACAGGAAATTAGATTTAAAATCACGCTTTTATTCTCCACAAAAAAGAAATGAAGGATCAGAAGAGATAGGGCTTTGTGCACGAGGGTTTTTACAACCTCAATTCAAATATGCTATATGATTTATTTTATATGAAATTGTATGTGATGTAGTCATAAACAAGCAGCTGGACAGTCACTCAGCAAATCATGCAGGTGTGGAAGACATGGCTGCTCGGATGGGCATTGACCCTACCCACCCTGAGGGCCCCTGGGATTGGACGGACAACACCATCACCAGGGCAACGCTCTCGCTCTTGGGGCTGATGGAACAGAGAATCACAGACATGCTGACTGTGCGATCCCACCTGGAGTCACAGGTGAGCTGCGGACCAACAGATAATAATAATAATAATAATAATAATAATAATAATACTAATAATCGGTATGCAATCTTCTGACAGGATCAAGAAATTGAAGGTGCTGCTGCAAAAATGGCGCTAATTCCCCACTTCCTCAGATCATCACCCCCTGACACACCCCACTCTGTCCATGTCCCCAGCATTCAGCCCCCCTCCATCAGGTACCACGCAAACACCCATTTCCTGTGCATTCAGCCGCCCTCCATCAGGTACCACGCAAACACCCATTTCCTGTGCATTCAGCCGCCCTCCATCAGGTACCACGCAAACACCCATTTCCTGTGAAGTCATGAAACAAGAACATCAACAAAAAATGTTGCAGTAGTACTACAATAACGTATAACTAAAAAAATTCAGTAAATAATTCAAGGTACTGTATGAATCGGTCAGCTCACACCACAGGAAAGTAGAGGCTAGCTAACAGAGACATGTAGCACGTTTTTGATTACTTCCACGCTGTTTAATCTTCATCAGGACACCGAGGTGGCAACTGAGCAGCCATGCCATAGGGAACAGAGGGGTCGATATACTCTTTCTCTCCGTACAGATGGGTTCTGTGGGGGGATTGCACTATAGGAAGGTCCTAACCTTTTTAACCTGGTCCTGCCATTTCACACAACTCCTGCATCAGTGCACGGTGTCCAACTGTCGATGCATTATCCTTGCAAAAGAGTCATGAGAGATGACAGTTTTAAAAGGTCTCCCCAAATCACTGGCATCAGACAGGCAGCCAGCTTAAGCTGCAGAGGATTACGATTGTGTTGCCGGTCCAAAAAGCAAATTCCTCATCAGCTCCTATCTTTCCTTCCCTTCTCCCTTTCTGTTTTACTCTTTCAGCGTACTGCTTGACAGCGAGGAAGAGTGTGATGAAGACAACTTGAAGGCACTCTCTAGAGAGGAGCTCAAGCAGAGAGCTGTCAAATCAGTAAGCATCTCTCCTGACATAAAAAAAAAAAAAATCCAAAAATCACATAGCTTCTCAAGCCCAGTGTTCATAGCAAGTGTGATTGATCTAATTAAATGCAATTAGTAGACTGATTTTAATTAAGCAGAGTGAGAGCAAAGGTTAAACACTCACAGGTTCTTAATTATGGGTAGTAATTTTGAATGAATTCATGGAAATACACAGTCTCTGAAAAATAAATAAAAAAGTAACATGTACACCAAAAGTATCTGGAGACCCCTTGGACGGAGGCTTTTTCATGGCTTGGGCTAAGCCCCTTAGTTCCATTGAAGGCAAATCTTAATGCTACACCATACAATCACATTCTAGACGATTATGTCCTTCCCCAACAGTGTGGGGAAGGCCCTTGACTGTTTTTGCATGACAGTGCCCCCGGGCACACAGCGAGGTCCATATAGAAATGGTTTTGTCAAGACGGTGTGGAAGAACTAGTCTTTTAGATGTAGAGATATGCAGCATTACATTTCACAGGAAAAACTTGACTTATCAATCAAGGGAGAATTAAGCTTTGGGAGATAAGACACAATTTTATCAAAAGGGAATCACTGGGCTGTTTTGGTTTTAAAACTATAACCCTTTAGCTCTTCAATGGGAGCTACTGTAAATGTCATCATATACTTAAACGTACTGAACTTTAATGGCATTGACAGTTCACCCATGTATATTTATATACTATATATACATAGAAAACACACACACCCACAATTGACTTCATATAGTAGGAAATGTGTACATGTTTTACTGTAGCAGATTCAAATGTGATTGGAGTATTGTTATGTTGCTATGTCTTTCTTGTCATGTTTTGCTGTATCAGATTCAGAGAAAGCCAGGCAAGCCAGCGGTGTGATCCAGCAGAAAGGGAGATAGACTGAGAAGATACAATCATCACAGCGCATCACAGTCCAGACATTTTGTTGTATTTATTTTGTGATTTGATATTTAATTTTTTATCCGTTTATTAGAAACCGTTCTATGAGAACTATGAGATGACATGAGACAACTACCCCAGAGCTAGAAATAGGGTTTAGGGTTAGAATTACAGTTGGGGCTAGGAATATTTGGAAAATTTTAGGGTTGAGGCATGATTAGGCTTATGTTTATGTTTGGTCTTTGAGTTCAATTGTATGTGAAATCATGTACATTTAAAATATATGAAGGAATAAATAAATACAAATGAGTTTGAAGACATTTACAGTATGATGGGCTTTACACCAAAAAATACACTGAAAATCCAAAATGTATGGGTTTTGTATTCAGGTAGATGATAAATCATTTGCATTCAATCTTTATGAAGAAATAAAGTATAAAGAAAGAAATAAAATGTGCTTTTAGAAATTGAAACCCGGGAAAAGTTGAGGCTCAGGGTTACATTAAGTTTAGGCATTTTGGACGTATTCCTTAGATGTGTCTTTACATTCATGGGCAGATAAAAACAAAGAATGGTACCATGGTGTTCAATACAAGCCTAAGGCTTTTAGATTTCTGTACTGAATCTGTTTTCAGTTATTACTGAGGCTTTACCACAGAACAATAAAACCACTACTAACCACCACTACTAATCTGTGGTATAAAACTTTCTTCTCATTTCTTCAAACTGTCTGCCAGTACTGTAAAGCATTCAAACTCTAACACTGATCATAAGCTATGTCTGCAAAATCTCATCCAGTTCCTAAACAAATATTTATGTCAATATAATCTGGGTGCAAAACTGTCAATGAAAATGTTGCTTTACGTGTAAAGCAAAAATGCTTATTATGTTGGCCAGCATCCTTGTGCGTTTATTTGTATGCACATTATTCTCTCTTCATAAGGTATGGAGTGAATTTGAATGGATAACATAATGAAATGGAACAGTTAAGACAGCAATGTCTATTTTCCCGAGACATTGCATATGCCATTTGGTTTTTTACCATGGACAAGAAAGTGTTGCCTCACTTTTTCCCCCTTTTTTCAAAGATTTGAGCTGTCTGGCTCAAATCTTAGCCTTATCTAATCTCTCAGTGCAAAATTTTCACAGTAGATAGAACATTTTACAGCCACTGTTTCAAACATGATTTTTCTTCTCTCTTTGGCATACTAAGGTATATTCACCTTTGTGTCCTCGTTTTTCTGATCCTCCCCTTTCCTCCCACTCAAGGTTAGTCTGGTGTTTGTCAAACATTCAGTAACAACAGTAGAGTGGCACCAAACAGTTCTGATGCACAAGGAATTGGGGAAGGAGTATGAAAACACAGGTACCAGACCCTCCCCCCCGCCCCCACAAACCACCACTGCCACCACCATCGCCCCACCCCAGAATACAAGGACATCCATCTGAAGTGGCCCCCAGCAAAAGCAGTAAAGGCTATTCTCTCCTGTCTACTTAAAGTTGCTTTGTAATTTCACCACTCTTTTTTTTTTCTATCGCCAAAGCACGGTCCACAGATCACGCTCCGCTCAGATGCTATTAATGAGTTCAGTGATGGACTGCCGCTGTCATGCTTTTGAGTCAATGAAACCAATGTCCTGAAAGATTTATGTAGGGGTGAGTAAGGATCACTCTGTGAGTTATTAAAACTGAACGGGGCATGAGGTACCATTTTGTTTCGCTGCATCGACTCTGCCGACCACTCAAAAGCAAAAGCAATTGAGTTATTGTTCTTTTACCACTGTTCCCTCTCACACATATTGTTATTGTATTATTACTGAGAGCTGATTGATTGCAGCAGCTGTTTGCTCAATATAGCCCTTGTTTGGTAATTGTAGCTTGTTACAAAGCACTTATTTTTGTGTAAAAAGCATTGAATTCCGAAAAAGGCGCCCATTCCTTTGTAGAATGTTTTTGTTGCTACTCTGCTAACAGGTTTCTTCTAACAAGCATGTGGGAGAAATGTAACAATAACTGCTTTCTAGGAGACTGCTTTCCAGATAGAACACAACAGTACAAGTATCAAAAACTAAAAAATAAATAAAAATCAATGGAGCCCAAAAAGAGAGTCCCATGCTTAAAAAGCTCAGAACTACAGATTCAGACTGTGACAAGTGAAATTTGTCTTTCGTGTGTTGTTCAGGAGGAAGACTTCCTGAGGCAATTTATTAGAGCAGAGGATCTCATGAGCAAAGGGTGCGAGAAAGAGCAAAGTACATAAAAGGGTGAGGAGGAAAAGGAGTTGGAGAGGTTAAGTAGGGGAAAGAGTTGTAGTAAAGCCAATCTAGCACGTTTTTTACTTCGTTCGGATGTTCAGATGTAATTCTAATACCGGATTAATATACAGGTTTCAGCTGGAATAATACAGTTTTTGGCTGGATATGATACACAGGTTTCGGCTGGATTAATACACAGGTTTCGGCCAGATTATTGTACAGGTTTCGGCTAGATTATTGCACAGGTTTCAGATGGATTAATGTGCAGGTTTCGGCAGGATTAATACACAGGTTTCAGATGGATTAATACACAGGTTTTGGCCAGATTATTGCATGGGTTTCAGATGGATTTATATGCCAGTTTTGGCTGGTTTAATACACAGGTTTTGGCAGATTTAGAAGTCTTGCTCAGTGTCATTCCTCTGTATGCTCACAGCATGTTTCTGTGTAATATGTTCATTGGAGCAGCGAAGTCCTACTTTTGCATAAAACATCCAAGAGCCTTTAGGAACCTGCTGAGGCATGGACTGTCTTTAAAAATAGATTTTATTCCCTGGCGAATACAGACTTTTTTTATTCCAATCAGTGTCCGATTCAGGGTCTGATAATTCCATAGAAAATGATCTCAAACACAATGAACGACTTAGCAGAGATAGGACAGAAAATGTTCTTCAACATGCAAGCGATAAATACCATCCAGAGTTAGTCATGTGGGAACACAGATCTTCTGTACAGACATGACCAATCAATCAGGCGAGACAAAACCTCAGAACAGTGCTAAATGAAAGAGCCAATATGATGTCATGTAAACCACCAACACAGTGTCATCTAAGCAGCATGTTACATGTAGTTTAGGTTCTCTTATACTGTATAATGAAGAATGGGTTCTGTGGTCCGGTGCAATTTACTCTAGAACAATTTGGTTCCAGATCAAAATTTGACTTGAGTTCAATCAACAACAACAACAACAACAACAACAATCTCTGGAGAAACGCACAATCAACACAATCAATTCCCAAAAGCATTTGCAAAGAACAAAAAAAGTTACATTTGCATGCAACTTTGTGGCAATCTTTGTCTGACCATTTACCTATATGATGTGCTATTAGGTTGGTATTGCTCTGGCACAATCCAACTGTTGCCAGTGAGATTAGAAATCATTCACATTCATCTAAATCTCAGACTTCGCGCTTAAATCCTTGCAGTCAGAAGTGCCTGCCGGACACTGTCTGGCTGATCTAGATTTATTATGTACTTAAGGTAGGTTACCAGCTATTTCCAGCTAAAAAAGGACCAAGCGGACAGGCCAGGGGAATTAACCTGCAATAATTTGTTCTGCTGGGTCATGAGTCCTTGGTGACCATGAGAATGTGTATATATATCACAGCAGTGGCTGGGTCAGGGCCTGGGGCATCTGTCCTTCATCGCCCAACTGACAACAGCAGCCAGACAGCGTCCAGCACAGTCAGAGCCGCGAAAGCGTTTATCTGCTGCGTTCAGTCCACGAGGAGGCCCTGTTCTACACCTGCAGCTGCTCTGCAGGGCTCCACCCACCCACAACGGTAAAACGCCCTGACCGCGAAAACCGTTCTCCATTACGAGGAAAGCTCTGACTGCATTCAAAGTAGAGAGGAAGAAAATAGTTATTTCACTGTTTAAAATCAACATTTTGGGGCTGCTGGGTTTCCTCATTCAGTAAAGGCACCGTGCTGAGGTGCATGGATGAGCCTGACGGCCTCAGATAGAATCTAGACTGAGCCGACTGTGGCTGGTAGCTCTATAGGGAAACAGTATGGGAGGGTTGAGTTGGTTAGGGATCCACGTTCGTTGCCATCTACCAATCCCCACTGGTTGATTGGGCACCCGTGGACTTCATGCCAAATCTACACAGGAAAGCTTAGCTGTAGCCCGAGGTGTGAAGAAGCAGCTGGTGACACCACGTGTTTCGGAAGAGAAAGTGAATGTGAGAGGAAAGGAACAGCAACAGCCTCTGATTGGTGGAGAGTAGCGGGACAGTGATTCAGCGTTACGCTGCCTGTCGTCCCTTCACCTGCCGTGTTCTGGGGTGCTGGGATGGCCCTGCTTGTGTTCCCTCAGAAACAAGATCGTTGCATCATAGGGAATACAGAGGCCATCACAGAGACAAAACTGTTGAGGGCTTGTGTTAATGAAACAGCTAGTACTCTAACTGAGCAACAACTGAGCACCTGCTCCTCACAGTACAAGGTCGAGAGCGAGCCTATTTTTACTGGTGAGAAAGTTCTCAGTACTAAAACCATATTAACCTATACACATCGAAACATGGCAGGCTTTTGGCCAGCTCTGTACCCCATGACTAAAAGCATTCCCCTACTGCATAGAAAAAGAGCATATAAATCATTATACGATGGATCACAAAAATACTACATTAGTGCTACATGAAGTGAGCTGGAATAGATCCACAGTGTTATTCTGTTCATATATTGCTGTTTTTTTCATTGTTTACTCATATCTCAACTGTCTGAAGAACTTTCTCAGGCAGATATTCGGGTCTTTCCTCCGTCCACTCTCTGTTCAGCAGAAAGAACAGCCTCCTGGAACACTTAACTAATTCACTGGAACAAAGAGTCAGTCTCCAACACTTACGTTATCAGTGAAAAAGCATGGAGGGAAGGATTCAAAAATACAGTCGATGCCATGGAATTATAAAACAATCATCATCTTTCATCCTGGTGTTGTGCACTGCAACCCCCACCCAATGGACGCACCTAAACATAGCTGTGATTTGCCCTGGGTGTAGCATTCTCCAACCATACCCCACCCAACCCAACCCAATCCTACAGGAGCCAGTTACACCATTCCCCACCCCAAGCCAAGAGGAGCTTCACCCCACTCCAAAGCAATGGGGGCTCTGCAAAATGCCCCCGTCACTCCAAAAGCAACAAGCTGTGGCTGAAACAGGTCCTTTCCAAACAGATGGCAAATGAGGCTGTCTCCTGACTCAACAGAGAAAAACATTCCTCAGCCATCACAGTGGCATCAGAGAGAAGGAAATGCGAAATTGAGCACTGTGCATTCACAAATTTGACCCTCCCATTAGGGACAAGTGTTCCATTACAATAAGCAATCAGAGAGATCATGAGTTGAAGTTGTAGAATATACATTTCTTTTCTTTTGTAATGCTAATTTATACATTTTGTGGGAGTGTCAGTGGCAGTTTTCAGCTTATATTACAGAGGTTTAAATATACATTAAATTATAATATGTTTCAACTAGCTAATGAGTAAACTAGAAAATATGAATCTGAATCATAATAATGTTCTTCAAGTGGACATGTATTATTCCAGAGCTGCTGTTGTGCTTTACTATTGTCATAAGAAGCACACAATTTCCCTCTCTTGAGTCGTGACTTAAATCTGATCTATATAGATTCCAAGTGTTAGCTCACTGTCAAAAGGGAACAGTGTAGCTAAGTGTCCATTTCAATGAGGCAGGGAGGTAGTAAAGTTCCAGTGTGTGTGTGTGTGTGTGTGTGTGTATGTGTTTCAGTGAGCTTGTGTCTCCATGTCTGTGAGTGTGTCTCTGTCTGTATGTATCTCCACGTCTGTGAGTGCATGTCTCCATGTCTGTGAGTGTGTGTCTCTGTCTGTATGTATCTCCACGTCTGTGAGTGCATGTCTCCATGTCTGTGAGTGTGTGTCTCTGTCTGTATGCATCTCCACGTCTGTGAGTGGATGTCTCCATGTCTGTGAGTGTGTGTCTCTGTCTGTATGTATCTCCACGTCTGTGAGTGCATGTCTCCATGTCTGTGAGTGTGTGTCTCTGTCTGTATGTATCTCCACATCTGTGAGTGCATGTCTCCCTGTCTGAGTGCGTCTCCTGTCTGTGAGTGCGTGTCTCCCTGTCTGAGAGTATGTGTCTCATGTCTGAGAGTGTGTGTCTCCTGTCTGAGTGCGTGTCTCCCTGTTTGAGTGTGTGTGTCTCATGTCTGAGAGTGTGTGTCTCCTGTCTGTGAGTGGGTGTCTCTGTGTCTGTGACTCTGTGCAGTAGTAGGGGTTCTAGAGAAGAGGCACTGTCCTACATGGGGCAGACTTTGTTCTCAGGGATGGGCAGTTCAGCGAAGGTGCTGCCCTCGCTCGTCTCGTCATCCTGATTCTGTGCTCCGCCCGCGGCCGCAGGGATCCGGGCAGAGATGGTCGACATCTCGCCCGTGTTGCTCTCGCCGGTCGCGCCCGCCCGCTCCGACGTCTGGTTCACGGTGGAGTCCAGGGGGGCGCTGCTGCTGCAGCTGAACAGCTGGATGAGACATTTCCTGAACTGGGAAGAGATCAGAGGTCACAAGGTTAGCAAGTCTCAGCAACAGTTGCCTTCACCCACCCCTTCTCCCACCAGGAGTCAATCCCTGTGCAGTTCTCAGAAAAATGGGGAAACGGTTTGCCTTTTTATTAGAATTTTTAAATGAGAACATTTCGTTAAATAAGTCTGCACAGAAGTGCACAACTATATTTAAGCCTGTTTGTGCCAGAGCATCAACTATGGGTTTAAAATACTGTCTGGTCCATAAATGCTTGGTAATAAGAAAATGTTTTAATTCAAATGTTCTGCAGCAAAGGTATTCTTTTATATACAGAACACAGGAAAGAGAAACTAGGTTGATTATACTGTGTCTACATCCGGCATTTATTTATTAGGGTAAAATAACTAAAAGCTTAAAAATGATTATTTTTTCCACATGAATCTCTTATAGCCCAATTAGATACCAGCATCTAAAAATATTCACTTAATTTATTTATTTTATCGGTCACTGATTCAAGGTGCACTGCTGTAATGCCTACACCTCTGTAAAGCTTAGACTCTTCACACTTTGATGCAAAAAATTCTGTCTCAATTGGTAAAAACCACTATCAATAACAAAAGAAATAACAAGGCAGTCCCCTTCCCCAAAGGAGGACTGAAATAGATACCCCAGGTAGATGATTATGGTATTTTATGATTACGGTATTTCATAATCCAATAACAGGCCGCAACAAGTCAAACAACTGGTAATACTACAGTGAAAATCACTAAAATCCCCCATATGAGCCCTAAGCTATCAACCATCTCTTTGTATACAGGCTAGCAAAAGTAATTATTCATTCTGCATTATATGCATTGAGCTGAAATTGTTTTGAGAATATGAAAACAAACATTTCTATGTACGTAAATAGAATTTCAAAAGTGAAAAGTGATGTTTTACCTTACGAACAGTGAACAAATCTCAATTAGACATTCCAGTGCAAAGTAAATTACCTAAAAGCAAGCTACTACCTGAGAAAACTGACCCTCTCTGTGATCTACCCACTATGACTTTTGCCCCCATTGAACTGCTTTGTTCAATCCCACTCCAAACTTTTATCCTGGTGTTGTATACATCCTGGGGATTGGAAAAAGAAATCTGGTTTTGTCCAGAATCAGAAGTACATATAATCCCTACAGAATAAAGAAAATATAATTTTTTTTTGCATTTCTTTGTTGTTTTCAGGATAAATATGTCCTGTATGTTTATGGAGTGAGACTCCCATAGGATCAGGGATTTGGTCGTTTTTGTACAAACGTGCTCTTTATTTCATGCTTTGATCCATATCTGTAGTGTATATAATTTTGGAGATAATGGGTTTTATTTAAGACGGGGGGATTCTTACAAAAATGGGTTTTCGGTGTAGTCTAAGGGGTTAGCCAGCCCAAAGTGTGCTGTTAATAATGTGTAAATCCATTCTGTGCCAATCCAGCACAAAACTGGTACGGCTGTAAACCTGCATTATCCTCTCTTCCCTCTCTCCCCTAGAACACACAAGCCAGGAACTGAAACACCCTGTTCTCTCACGAATATATTTAGCCTTACATTAAATTAAATTAATTTAATTAAGCTATATTAAATTATGTTGTGGGTATATCAAATTTTCGGGAAAACATTTCAAGAACACTGAGGATAATTCCAGTTAGAATCACATTTGGCTCTGAGATATTGTGCCTTCAAAGCGTTTATTACTCTGTGAAAGTCAAAGAAAAACATGGCAGACATGCCACATACGAACATGCTTCTAACAGACCCCTGACGATTATTCATGACAAAAACAACATGGAGGATGTGTGTCACTTGTGCTAATGTAGGATTTTAAACGTTCATGTTCATGCTGAATGAGTGCAACATGAATATGGCTTAATCGGTGAGATGTATTACTCTGAATAAAAGCAGCAGACATATGAATGATTCATTCCAAATTATGAATCGTAAAGTATTAAAGTCCTGTTGCTTTGGCCACATCACATTGTGTGGTATTGCTAAGGGAGAGAGTAAGGGAAGGTTTTGGATCATGCTAAATGTGATTGTAAACTATACAGTGTTATGGCACCATTAACTTGAACTTAAATAATCAGTGCTGCTGTCAATCGTGTTACTTGAGTGTCAACCCTATGACTTACACATATTTTCAGAAAGTAAAAAAAATGATAAAACAAACAATCTGATGACTCATGTTACATCAGGGTAGAGCCGTAATTTAATCAAAAAATTTTAATGAGATTTGAATACATTTTCCGCTTAATCCTAAAAAAGAAATTGCTTTAGAGAGCTAATTGAAAACTAAACACTGAAAAAATCATGAATTCTGATTTTCTCAAATTAGCATATACAGCATACGGAGTGCATTGAGGGACACTTAAGTATTAGCATAATCCTAAATATTAACAAAATACTATTTAACAACAGTTTACAACCTTTATTGCATATCAGTAACAGTGTTGACTTGGTGTACCTCACACACGTAGTTTAGATAAAGTTTTTTGAAAAATTCATACCCAGAGATTGTCCAATACATTTTCATAAAAGTTGAGCAAGCTCTTTCTCAAACAAAGGGCAAAAGCGGAAATCTTGTGTAAAATCACCTGCATACATTCATGTGACACACATGAAAACATGAGATATGCACGTGCACATGCAAACAGGACACAGACTTGTGCACATGCAAACTCAAGACACTGTCACACAATCCTGCATTTCAGTCCTGGTGTTTCCAGGGTCTTACTCCAAAAACTGACCCAAATTAAACTCACTGAAAGTTTAGCATTTTACTGGGATTTCTTGAATATACTGGGCATTTTCCCATGCTACCAAAAAAAAAACATGGTAGCATCTTTACTCTCATGCATAAATGTAACTTCTGCTTTAATCCAGAGCAAAGAAAGTCACAAAGCTCTAACCCAGTTAATGAGCCAGGATCAAAGTGGATCAGCCAGTGCTCGCACGCAGTCCCCAATCACTTCAATATCCATCTCTGAGATCAGACAAAACTCACTTCAGTCAACAGCTTCCTTCTGCTCCTGTATCTCTAAATTCACTCATCTACATGTATGGAAATTAAAATATGACTTTCACAGATCATATAACCACTGACATATACCACTTACATTCTTTTACATACACTCCATTTATACTGCTACATTTTTACTTCAGTAAGTCAGGTTAAGTACTTTGCTCCAGGGAACAGTGTAAGCATCCCACCTGTGAACTGATCCTATGACATCACAATTAAAAGCCCAGTTTTAAATCCCTGAAAGGGCACACCCTTGCTGAGGTACTCAAACTAAATATAGCCCTCACTCATACACACACAAACGCACGCAAATATTTCAAATAGTGATCCAAAAAATCCATTCATTATTTTGATTAATATGACTGTTGCCGCATAAAGATTTCATTTGAGCCAAATGTAATTTGATTAATAGTAAAAGGGCATTTTAAACCAATTTAACTTCTCTGGAGTTTACTCACAGCACAGTTTAATATTGTGCAGTTTCTTCGATTGATGCTCCAGTGATTCAGGTCTTTACGGGAAATGACTGGAGTTTTTCTCCAGAACTGCAATGCTGCCATGTTAGATGTTCTATTTTTTTATTATTTTTTAAAATGTTTTACAGAATGTGAATGTTGTAAAACAGTAGAATACAGGAGCACACTGCATGGTCAACAGCTTAAGTACTCAAACATGGGGGGTCTAAGTTCAAAGTTCAGACAGTTTTGTCAAGGACTTTTGAGAGTCTAAATAGTGCATAGAATTTTCACTTGACGCCTGTGTTGGGGCTGAGGAAAGTGAATGAAATCAGTATTTTCAATTGCTTACGCGACTGGGTCGGATAACCCAGAGAAAGCTTAGAAAAAAGAAGTGTAGAAAAATATGCCTAAAGTACACTTTTTCTGAACTAAATACCAGAGACTGTTGGTTACTTAAAAGTAAACATTCATTTACTGAAGTAAATGGTTTTAAAATAATTAAAACATATGCCAACACTTTAGGATGCAGCTGTTAGAATAAATGGTACAATTATTCCAGGAAATACTTCAGGTATATGTAAAATAGGCCAAATTAGTTTTATAAAATACTTAAAATATAAGAAAATATATAGCCTATACTTTAAAAAAAAATTAACGCTTATGTACTACTTTTTGTAAGACTGGTATAAGGCCATGCTCCTATTAGAGGATTTCTTTCAAGGTTGCATAGACGTCATATTTCAAGCAGTGGAAATCTATATCGTTCAATCATCTCATTGTCTCCGTAGTGATCTAAAGGGGGGTCGTGATCACGGAAGATTCTTTCTGGAGCCTGCCACCGGCTCAGGGGAGATGCCATATTAGAGGGGAAAAAATTGGTTGTGTGAGAGGTCTGTAGTCATTGCAGTTTCATTTGTGACACATTTTTGTGAAACACATTTTGACAAGATATTGCAATCTGCGGGTGAAAATTATAAAGGGTGTCATAAAGGGTGACTTGAGCCAGAATCAAGCCCATCTAACTCAAGTCCGCAGAGCTTAAATTGTCATGGTGTCCCCTATAGCAATACATTGAATCTGTAAATGAATGCTTATATCCAATTGGGGATTCTGATTCATTGTAGACAAATTTATTTTTCTTCCTGCCAAAAATAAAAAATAAAATCTAACATTGCAGCATTACACATCCGTATATTTCAGCATTTATGCAGTTCCCGTAAAAAAAAGAAGAAGCTCTTTGCAGTCTTTAAGGCACGACAGCCATTGGGCAGCTGTAAGGCATCTCTCGCTAACTGTGGGTAAGTTCTGCAAATTTAAATTGAATGGCCAAAGCTAAGGCTAGGTTGCCATGTACACACCGCGATGAGCTGTTTGCATAGCCCTCCTGCACTGGCCACTGAAACACAAAAGCCTTCTGAAAATCGTCCCCTAATGTAGTCTTCCTACTTGAGAATAAGCTTCAGTCAGGCACCCGGTGTATGTTTTGAAACAGGCATGTTCAGTCTATGGCACTGTGTATTTTATAGTCTACATATTCAACCACACTTTTAATTATTTAAACACAGTTAGCGCAAAAAATAAACCTCTGTCTGTAATGCCCATGTGCCTGTAAGCCGAGCGGAACCTGGCTGGAATGCAAAGGACATGTTCATCAAAAAGCAATAAGCAGGTCTTCCACAGGAGCTGGACAAGGAAACAACAACTGTGATACGATTATCTGTCTATTTTTTAATTCACATGCGAAGTTCAACCACTTACCTGTTTCTGGTTAAAAAATGGTGATAATAAACTTGACAAGCATAAAATCTTGTTGAGTTCTTAAAAAATGTAAAACATTTTATCAATACAGACACCCAGAAACCAAAAGACTAGAACCATTCATGTTTGCCAGTTGTTTTGAACATCTTACTTCAGGCAAATGGCTAATTAAAACACATTATACTGAGGATTCATAAGGTGTCTTCTACTAAACAATTAAGAATCCTCTTGTGGCCCGGGTATTCAGACGCACATTGTATCCTTTCCCACGTGTACCACTTACTCACAAATGCCTGCCATGTCATTGGTAACAGCCTTTCAAGCAATGTTTATGCTTCTCAGGGGAAATTGGCAGGGAGTCAGAGAAAACACTGCTCATGTCACACACTAACAAGAGCCTTGGAAAACTCATTTTGGAGGTTTAATTGATACGTAGATAAAGATTCCCTTTACCTACAGCAAGGGGATAAATCAGATTCTCTGAATGATTCACAACAATGGGCGGAATCCCTAGAGACCTTGGAATCGGGGGTGACAGAAGCAGAAGGATTCTCCCTGTCCCATACTCAATACTTCAGTAGCAAGGTCACAAGCAATAGGAATTCTGAGATAACCTTTTTTCACTGGTAAAGATGTCAGGGACCAGATCAATCCATAGCAGTCGCGGGATTACATTGTTTGTTCGTGAAGATAAATGTGATGAGCAACACAAAGGGCAGGGCTGTGTGGTAGTTCTGAGGGGTCATTAATGTATCCTTCCCGCTAAGTAAAGTCAGTTTCGAGATGACATTATTTCTCCATGTTGACACACAGGATCTTTAAGAGAAGCCTTTTGGGACGCCTCTCCCTCAATAACTTGCCCTGTGCTAACGGATTCGGATAGCACACATTTGGGGCGCTGAAGAAGACATGCTAGCTAGAATACAGAACTCTAGCACTAGCTAGAAGAGAACACAGACTGGCCAGTGTGCCTTAACTAGCTAAATCACACGCATGTACTCACACTCAAATAGTCAAAAAATGAAATGCAAGGAGAACAAAATAGTAAAATATATCTGAGCTCACCAACAAACTGGACCGATACAAAAAATGCAAAGTGCTACAAGCTGCAAAAAGGAAACATCGGGGCGAATACCTTCGGTACTGTGAGGACACACAACCTAGAAGAGGAGAGCTGATGCCTCAGTTTGACTGCAAGAGGTGCGGACAATTAGGAAAGTGCTAGGGAAGAAATATAAGCACAGGAAACGACTAAATCCCAAATGGTAGCTAGTCACACAGAATTAATCACATACCAAAATGTATGACAAAAGTGAGAGAAATTATGAGATAAATCTTATTTCATTACGCCACTTTTGTAAGCTGGAGCCCCTCCAAACTCACTGCGGTTACCTGTTTGTTCATGAAGACGTAGATGACCGGGTTGTAGACGGCGGCGGTTTTGGAGAAGAAGGCGGGGATCGCGGCCAGGCGGGGGTCCAGGTGGATGCTGGGGCAGGCCGTGACAGTAATGGAGAAGACCGCGTATGGCGTCCAGCCCACCATGAAGGCCACGATCATGACCACGACCATGCGCGTCACCTGACGATCCGGCTTCCTGGCATTACCTAGCCTGCCGTGTACATTGGAAACCTTCAAAAGTGAGAAAGTAAAGATTTTTAAAATAAAGAATGCACGGAAATAAGAATTTATTTATTTATTTTTATTTTTTTTAACAAGGTTCAGTCTCCAAAGCAATTTCCACACTTTTTCACAAGCAGTGGAAATTCTTGCCATTATAACAGACAAGCAAATCCTGTACCATCACATGTACACTGGAAAGGTTCAGCCCACTCACATGGTTCGAGGAACCCATTTGCCTTGGACAATTTGAGTCAACCATCAAATTATAGGGGGAGTTCACCCAAAATTAAATAAAGTTGTTTCCCCTTAACCTTAGTGCTATCTATCCATCCAGATAGTTTTGCAGAGATTTAACGAGTTTTGTAGATTTCCGCTGCAGCTCACCCTGATACAACGAACCTCAACAGGACTCTGTGAAACTATCTGGATGGATAGATAGCACTAAGGTAAGTGGAAACATACAGTAGCTTTATTTCATTTTTAGGAGAACTACCCCTTTAATCTGTGCTAAACTGTTGTTAAGTTAAAAGTTAAAAATAATTTAAGTAATTTTTTATTTTGTAATTGAGTGATTACAGCATTAAATTTTACTGTATATATATATATATATATATATATATATATATATAGAGAGAGAGAGAGAGAGAGAGAGAGAAGATGGATTGTAGGGCTATATTTTAATTATGGCTTAAAACGGCATAATTGAACATCTAGGTCAAGGAGCTTGTAGCTCGCTATACAGTTTTGGCAATGAAGAGAAGGACCCGCTCTACTGGACATTACTGCCTGAAAAGGAGACTGTGAGAGGACAATGAGGAGGGGGGTTATCTGCACTACTGATCTTTGTCTTTTTGGCTCAGCTCAATGAAGCCTCCTGCTTCCTCCCACCCCGGGTTTGACTGGTGTATAATTACTCAGCCTGTCCCAATCGTTACCATGGTTCTACCGGCCTGGCCTCAGCCTCCTCTTCACTCCCATTAATCTTTATTTGTTCCTGCTCGATGCCGACAAGGGTACAGGGGAAGGGAGGGAGTGCAGGCACGAGGGCGGATGGACGGGGGGGGGGGCAGCAAGCCTAACGAGTCCGGAGCGGCAGTTCACAGCACTTAATAACACTGCCATCATAACCCCTCCCCCCTCCCCCCCACCAACCTTCCTCAGTTTCCTCATCAGCTTGCTGTAGGAGATGATGATGACGGTGAGCGGCAGGATGAAGCAGGTGCAGAAGAAGGTGATGATGAAGCCATGGTCAGAGGGATTTCCCGAGTACCTGCCCGAAAAGGGGAAGGACAGGGTTCACCTTTTATCTGACATTCACAAACCCATCTGCTGTGGTGCTCGCTGAAGGTTAGTCGCCCCATTTCAAACACGCTGTCATATCCAGTTCCATTGTCAATCTCGGTGCGTCCGCCACACAGGCAGTGTTCAGCGAGCCGACCTTGACCCTATGATGCGAGGCACATTCAAAACTCTGAGGTAATTCAAAGCTAATTAAGGGACTGGCAGGTGAAATCAGCGGAGCACAAATGTGCTGAAAGTGCAGACACCTGGTCACTGAAAGTAAACCATCCATGGAAAATGACCGAGTTCAACGACAAAGCAAATTTGCATTTTGCTAAAACGTGTTCTCCCTGCATTCTTTTTGTTAAAATTCTGGGAGAAATCGCACACGTTTTCAACAGCCTTTGCCGTTGATTAAGCGATTGGCTGTTAGAAAAATAGTGGGAACCCCCCAGGACTGAGTTTGTGGGACACAGCTGATGATGTCCTGAGTGTAATCAGGCCGCTTGCTGTCGGATCGATAGTCTGTCAGAGGAGAGTAATCCCCAGTGAAGAAAAGTGAAGACTCCAATATTCTCCTGCTGACACGACCTCTCTCCATCAGCCTGTCGCTCCTAACAGTCCAAAAACAAGGCCGAGGTGAATTAATCAGGTCTCCTCTAACACCTCCTTCCCCGCACAAAGGCGCACACGTGCTCACACATAATGGATCACAGTAAGTGACAGTCTCTGAACACCAGCAAGCCAAACCGCTCACACCAGTGATTCTGAGTGCGCAGCCGGGATGTGAAAACACTGAGTGACCGCGTAGCTGAGTAGTGAATTTACAACCGCGCCACTAGCTGGCCACTCTGCATAACAAGAGAAGCCCAACGTCTCCAGGCACGTGAGCAACTGGCATGGAACTCTGGCCTCTTCGTCAGTTGTGATGTTGCATTCCGTAGCGGGTGTTTACGTGCTAACTCATGGTTCCGAACTCACCTTCAGGTGAATCATGCAGAAGGAGTTTCCTCCCCATGTGCAACACACACATTGCCCCGCTGTACGGATTACCAGACCCTCAAAGGATTCATCTGCAAGATCATCGCCACCCCCACCTTGTCGCCTAATTAATCCTTTTAGAAGATAATTCAGCAAATGAAAATTGAAATGCAGTCATGATTGCTGTGGTTCTATTCCTGACCTAGAAACTACAAGGGGGCATGCAATGGTTGCGCTTCATTTACAGCTAAATATCAAAGGCAAGGCTCACATGCTGAACCTGCCTTAAGCCACATAGCAGAGGGCTGAGCAGAGAGACTACGGAAAAACTCATTCAGAGCGATTAGGGCTTGCAGCCAACTGTCCCTGTGATGCAGACAGCATGCTAACTCTCCCTTCCAAGTACAAAGAGCTAAAGTGTGACTGTCTATATGAGCATCAGTAGGTCTGACTGAATTTAAAATGCATTTGTGTGTGTACACGTGTCTCCATGTATGCAGTGTGTGTGTCACAGTGCGTGTGCGTGCGTGTGTTTGTGCATGCACGTGTGCACGGCGACTGCGTGTGTGGGGCAGAACGGCGACCTCACCAGTTGGGTTCACAGGTGGTGCCAATCTTGCTGGTGGTGTAGCTGCCCCAGCCCAGCACCGGGGGGATAGTCCAGATGAAGGAGAAGGTCCAGACAAACAGCAGCCCCAGCGCGGCGTGCTTCCCTCGCAGACGGATGTTCCCTAGCGGACGGCAGATCACGAAGAAGCGCTCGAAGGCCAGGACAGCGAGCGACCACAGACCGACAATTCCTACCAGGACAGGACATCGGTAAATTTCACCCCACTCTCAGATCCAGGCACACAGCAGCCCCCTACAACTGGGGCACTCTATTAAACACAGCGCTAAACCACAGGGGTGATCAGCTCCAAACCTGAACTCCACTACACCCCATAGCTATTTAATTCAAATTACTCCATCTCCAATACTCCATATACATTCAAACTGCACCATCTCCTTCAGCATCACTTACCAAGAATGATATTTATGTGTCACTGTTTTGATAATGGATATGAGTCTTTTTTTTAGCTCTTGCAATGTTAAACATGTCCCCGTGTTAGCATTCCAGATGAATCAACTATGATATACTCTGATTATGGCAACAGCTGCTCTTCAGTGGCTTGTTAATGACCTCTGTGTCAGCGAGTTCAGGTGAATATAACAAAATATTCTATGGCTTTAACCTTTACAGTGTAGACATTCAGCAGGAAGTCAGGGAAACATGCATTCTTTATATACAATCTGTTATACAGCTGAATGTTTAACTGAATCAATTTGAGTTAGGTAACAGCATGCTTAACAACATAATGGGAATCAAACCTACAACCGTGGAATTGCAAGCCCCTTTCCTCTAACCATTATCTTACATTGCTACTGCAGACCTCTAGCGGAGCAGCAGAATTTGAAGGCTCTTCTCAGGGTACAACTTTCAGAATCAAGTACAAAGACGTCTGAATATCCTGTCAGACACTACGCTGACCCATTCTGAGCATCACCCATTTTTAACAATAAATAAGTGCTCAAGTGATTCTTAATTTTGTGCCTTGTTTTTATTCCATAAACCCCTTCTTGTATTTTACAGAAATGTGCATTTACTTGTTGGTGATTTGATTCCCAGGAGTGGCACAGCTGTTGCACTCTTGAGCAAGGTACCTAACCTGATGATCCTTCAGTAAATATCTAGTTGTCAAAATCAGGTGTTTTCAAACTTTTCTGATCCAGGGACCCCCTCCCAGGCTCAAAGGCATCCAGGGGTTAAAAATGGTTTTGTTTTTTTCCTCCAAGGTTTTGTATTTAAATATTTTCACAAATGCATACAGTCATTGCATGTCAAGTCTGGCCAGGGACCCCCTACAGTACCTTCAAGGGCTCCCACAGTCTAAATGGATTGCATGTAAGCAATGTAAGATCTGTGTCTGCTAAATATCATTATAATATGGAATGGAATATTAGCCAACCTAATGAAATCCGTAACATATCACATCCTGTATATAATATCATGTTTAGATTTTAAGTTACACTGGGAGAACAACTGACATATTTGTCTTGAAAGTGACGAAATTGTTTTCCAGCTGTCAACTTTTTAGACTTACCGAAAAAAGTCACAGCGAATCCTTCCAATACGCACGCCCAAGCTCCCAAGAAGAAGTAGCCTTTAGCATTAGTCAAAAAACTTATCGTGCCCCCGATTAGCGACATAAGAAAGTCAGCAAGAGACAGGTTAACAATTATGTAGTTCAGGGGCTGTCTCAGTTGTTTGAACCTAAACGTAACGAGCATAACAGTGAAGTTCTCAGACAGAGACAAAGATGTTATTATGAACATCAAAGCAGCCAAGATTTTGAAGTTCCACGGCGCGACGGATTGGAGCGGACCAGTGAAGGGATCTGGGTCTGGTTTCAGTATCTCCGCAGCTTCGGTATAGGCGACACCATTCACTGAAGGACTATTCGTATCCATTCCTTGAGCGCGATTGGGATACAAGAAGTTGAAAAGCATGTATTTCTCAGGAAGAAAAAAACCGTATCAGGTCTTAAATAGTAGGTTCTGTAATTATTATATAGAAACGATTGGATGTTACATCACTCTCACATTTTAGTGTAATATCACTATACCAAAACATATACCATTAATAGTTAAAAAATTTGCAAAAAAACCAGATACACTGATATGGAAAATAATGTGGCACTTCGCATCGTCCATTTAATTCAAAAACTTCAAATTCTATTCATTTATAAGCGTTCCCTTTGGGAAAAACCCTTATTTGTCAATAATAATCAATCCCGTTATTTTCATCAGTTTAAAAAAGGAGGGTCCAAGTCTCAAAACACTGCCCACGATCCATGGTTTAAAAAAAACTCAATAATGTCTTGAGAACAAGAAGAGCAATAAACGCGCTTCGCATTGCCCCACTTGCCCGCACCAACCTTCGAGGCAGGAAGAGGTGCACTGTTGTACAGCATTTTGCAGGAGATGCCTTATATACACCCCTGGTCAGTCGCGCGGCGGCTCGAGCCACACTTCTGTCCTTGAGTAGGCTACCAGTGAATCGCAGTCTTCTCTTTTTCTACCTGTGTCGTGCGCGGACCTTGAGGAATTTCCACTTCCAAGATCGCTGCGGCGCATAAAGCATGAAGATGTTGTCTCCGATGTGAAGAGTTGTGGCTGCGCCAGCTGATAAAACTTTTCAATGAGCTAATCAGGACTGATGCATTGATATTCTATATGTCGTTATCTTTTATCAGGTTATCTTTCTCGCTGTATTGCTTCATTAATATGAACGCATGTGCAGATTATGTATGTTTTCCGGATGTATTAGCAGTGGGACAGTGACGGGTATCACACACGCCGCGCCGAAGGTAACTGTAAATGTATTACGGACAGATTAAATTTCCTGATTAAATTATGTTTAAAATGATAAATCGGCTGAAAGCATGCTGTGCATTATCGAGTCCCCCCCCCCTTTCAGTGATGAAGTAGTCTATTGACTAACTCAGGGTGAAAATGTTCCAGATACGGTTGAAAAAAAGGCGCAAATTAAAGTCGATTGAGACTCGCTGCAGCAGTACCTTAATGACTTTTGAATAGACTGTCGTCTCGCTTCAACGCCGGAAAGCAGACCAAATGGATTTGTTCTTGTATAACATACGTGGTTTTACATATGCGTACCCATATTAAACTCATAGCCTTACGGAGACTCTCCATCTCCCAGTTTTAACAAGTACTTCCCTCACAGACGGACACACTATGGTGTCAGTAATGTCACTTAGGCTATTTGAAAACTCTTGATATAGGTTGTACTTTATAGATAGCATAGATAGCATACCCTGTTTTGAAATCGCCCTGTTAATTTCTATACACACTCATTTTGTACCGTAGCTATTTTAAAGAACTTATCAATCAGTCACTAAGGGCTAGATTCACAACAATGGCAGAAATAAGTAATTGGCTTTTGTGAGTGTTGTTTATTAAGTAACTAGCAATTGTTGAAAATATATAAACTTCAACTGCATTGCAGCACAGAGCTACAAATATTAAGACTACATATCCACAAGTCTTTTCTGTGGGGTTCATTTGTGTGCACTAGCATTTACATTAATTTATTGAAGAATTTAAATTGTTTACAGATCATTTTAAAAAACCAATCCTCAAACAGATTTACTTGCAGCAATTAGTCACTGAAGTATGAAACCGTTTTGTAGATCATCTAAAGATCTCCAAGTCACCTAAAGTGTGCATATATTCCTCGTTGGACCACTCCCAGTGTTACTTTCTGTAGATGCGTTAATTGGGGCAGTTTGTCACGACTCAGACTCTGGATTAATTTCGGTCTGTGTCTTAAATTCTTAGTGCTGACTTCTACTGCTGTAGACCACGAAACACTCAGCAGCAGGCCTGGTTGGGGGGGCTGTCACAGATTATTTTTTTATTTATTTATTTATTTTTTTTTGGGGGGGGGGGGGGCTTTTTATTCAGGGTACAGTATGTTTTGTCGCTGTCACTATCAAACATTCCGTCACTGTCCAAATACTTGCAGCCTGAACTTTATATTATTTTATCTTTTCTCAAGTTGTGTTTGAGTACAACTTTATTTTTCTTAATGATGGACTAAATGTATAGGCATGCATTGCTTTGTTATTTTTATTTAACTCAAGGTCATTGACTCAGTCTTTGTCCTTTAACTTTATACACATGCTCAGTTATGTGCGTGTGGTCAGGAGGTTAATATCACACTGCTACTAATATCTGCCACTTCTATTTTTTGGTCCATTTTTCTTTGAGATTGTCTCTACCACCTCCTCCTCTCCTTGTTCATTATTGTTAATTATGAGCTATAGTGCAATAGACATTTTTGAATATATATCATACCCCAGCTATTAGGTGACATACAGCATGCAACTGCATACAGGGTTTCCTGCTAAACAAAGGTATCACATTGTGTGTCTACTTGTAACGTGACAAATTTCTAGCACCTTTCTTCTCTAAAAAGGATAAATGATAATATGAAACCATAAAACACAACTTCATATCACTGGTAAATGCATATGCTGAGTGTATGCAAGATGGAGGCGCAGTAGAATGGCTGTCCATAAAAGGAAGTGGATATACTGTATATGGCTGTCAATTGTTGAAAGCTACAGTACTACACTGAACCGCAGGTCAGATTTTAGCAAGACATTAAGCAGCAAGCATTTTACAAACTAACATAATGTCTGAAAAGTGTGTTTTGCCTTGTATGTTTTTGTCTAGTTAAATTATTGTATTTAGTATTTTGAACAGAGCGCTTGTTTGATTGGCTAAGCCCCCTGAGCAACATAGATTTATGTTGTAATATCTGCTTGTTGCTTCTCCTGGCCAGGGCTCCCTTGTAAAAGCGATAGACATCTTAATGGGACTCACCTGGGTAAATAAAGGAGACATAAAAAAAGAGTAGGAAATAAAATGAGAAATATTATCTTGAAAAAACTGTAGTATTTTTCCTCAGGAAAATAATAATTGAAAGTGAATCGTGACAATTTGAGGGGGCATAGCAAAAATTTGATACACATATACAAATAAAATCATGAAGAGCCATGTTTGGGAAGTTGAAATGAAAACATAAAACACACTGAACAGCATGAAAATTAGTTTTGCATGTATGCTACCTAAAGGTCAATCTAATGCATAAAAACCAGGTGTAAGAAAACAGATGGAGTTATTTTAACACTATCCAAAGCATACTAAAATGTTACCATTTCATTAGAGACATTTTTATCTCTTTTCTTTGATTCTCATTGTGGAATGCCAAAAAGCTATCAGCCAAGTTACACCACCGTTGCACCTAAAGAAAGCATCTGGCACAGGTAGAACCCTGCTGCATAATGCAGGGGGGAACCCCCCGCCAACAGGAACCCCTCCTGCCCTGGCCGATGCCCTGCTCTACGTATTCATCTCCCCCAAAAGATGGAAAAGTAAGGATGTAATTCTGGTAGTCCGCCGTCCTGCCAGGAGAAATCAGGTCTGTGATCCAGCTCTTAGTGGCCCGTCTCTGCACTATTAAACTAAAACGAAGATTTATTTCCTCCTTGGCCTGCACTTGTCAGCTAGCGTTGTATACAGCCTTTAAAGCTAGAAAGTGCGAATGTCAGCGACTGTGAGAGATGCTATTTCAGAGAGTCAATTGACTGTGTCATTATATCCACATATACTTTAACAACCTAAACACTTGCTTGGTAAATAGATTAGCACCTGTACTGTACTAAACTGTACTAGATTATATAGCTTCATTGTCCTTGAATTAATGCTGTTTTTCATTGAGAAAGAAGGCACAGGTAATCTAGGTAATGACAGAACACAGCAGTGCAGAGAAGTATGTGTGTCATCAAAGAGTGGGCAACATTACAAAACAGCACGCATCCATGCGTTGGTGAGTACGTATATAACAAAGGACTTTCTGTTTCTCCATTCAGAAAATATATGCCAGCTGGGACAACACTGTCTTTGTGTTTTCTGAAGTGACGACCCTGCTACCTGTAAGTACAGTCACAATCGGAAAAGTGTTGAAGAGGATCAGTATAATTTGATGTGCTCCAATTCTGATGTGTCAAATTTAAAAGTTTTTATTTTCTATTTCAAACAGACAGCTTGGAAAAATAAACAGTATTGGCATACACATCAGCTCTGATTCTGCAACTATTGCACAGTCTGGAGCAGGTTGGATTTGATGGAAACCGAGTTCAGGTTTCCTCTGTGACTACAATGATACAAAGATACGTAGTTCTCCCTCATTTGGATACATTGATTCCTAAAAAATAAATATTGACACACCACTGCTGTTTTAGACTAAACCGCACGGGCCTTCCATTCGCTGAGCCATCCCAAAGGAATTACTCTCTCTCACTCTCAACACAGATCAGCATGCTTACAATAATCTACATGTACAATCAAATCCATGTAATTAAGTCTCCTTGTGATTAATCTATATTTATCTTAAGTCTTTTCCCCATTTCCTTATTTAGATTATTTTCTATGCAACTCATGCACATTTATTCATATAGTTTTCTATTAAAAAGAAGGAATTAATCAAATCACTCATCACACTTAGAAACATTTTCCCCCTAAAATCATTATGTGAATGCCTTGGTGAATGACCAAAGGTTTTTTCTATCACTCGCATTTTTCATTTTTCATTTATACAATTCTGACAGTGATGACCAGCACATCCCAGGCAAACGTTTTGATTGGCCATAACCCGGCAACTACAAGGCCACCAGTTTTCCATTGTTCTGTGCTGTCCAACTTTTCCAGTTCATTGTGATTTCTGTTTGGAAAAACCAATATCCATTCTTAAAATCCTGAGATCGATCAGAGTGCATTTCTTTCAGCAGATGTGTGATTTCCACTATTATTTGATTTAATTTAGAATTCAGCCTGTGCCCTTCATTCAGTTCATTATTCAGCATTAATTCTCTATCATTTCTAAGTGATATTATAACTGAAGTATTCCAAATACTTCAACAGAATCAATATGGAATTGAAATTGAATTGAAACCTAGTGAATCAAACTCATATCAAATCAGGAGATCACTGCCAATACCAAGCCCTACTGTTAAGCATTCAAACACCACCGCATTGCCACATTACGACCTTTAAGGGGAGAAAAATTACAATCAGAGCACATTCACATTCACATTCAGTGTTTGAATTAGTCACATTTCCCTGCATTACGAGTAATTAGCACTTCATTTTGAGCAACAAAAATAGAGTGAGTTTGAGGTACACACCTCGCGTTGGTTATGCTGTCAGGGAAAACCTCACTTTCTCACACCGCTAAAACCAGGCAAAAAACCTAAGAATATTTTACAACTACTACTCCCCTTGCTTTTTGCCACTTTTTTTCAGTGTCATATTCATTTAAGAATATCTATTTATTCTGGCCTCAATGTGTCACACGTTTAATAATGCAAACCAACAGCCAGGGAAAGGAACGCAGCATCCAGTGGAGAGAAAGCAGAAAAACGCATGACTAGAATGGGAAAGAGCAGCCTAGGCTCACGCCACCTGCACCAATGCATCTGCAAGGAAAGAAAATGATTTGAACTGATGCACTTGTTGTACGTCGCTCTGGATAAGAGCGTCTGCTAAATGCCTGTAATGTAATGTAATGATTTGCACTGAAATGTTTTAAAGAGAATGCTTTATAATTATCATCACTGAATGATTTTTTTTTTTTTTACGGCTTATTTTTATTTTATTTTATTTTTTTTTGGGGGGGGGGGGTCTGTTATTTGTGTTTAGAATAAATATCTTGCACTCCAGGTAGCTGAGATTCAGAAAGTATTAGAACGCCCCCGCTGCTCGCATGACTGTTTATTCCATCTCATCTGTGCGCAGCAGCGGGGGTTAAAATGGCCGGGTAAAAAGTACAAGTCTTCTACCGCCATTCCTTCTGACCTTTCCCATGTGTGGCTGCTGTGTTTAAGGGCAGTTCAACAGCAGGTCAGCGCTGACAGGCTCAGGGATACCGTATGAGAATCAGCAGGTGATCGCATGATATCAATTTTTCATCTGCTGCATTGTGGTGGATTGCAACTAAAGGTGGAGTATCCTGTGTGTGGGCTCTGGAAAGGGATTCAGGGCTTTAGTGGGTAAAAGCCGGGGGGGGGGGGGGGCCGAGGGGAGACCAGCCCCGACCTCAGAACAGAACAGCCAAGGTTTTAACATGGGGGTCTACACAAACAATGATTACCTTCTTCCTCTCACAAACGATGTAATGAGGACTACAGACCACAGACTGTGTATGAGATATGACACCTAAATGTGACATTCATGTGCACCATTTCTCATATTGTTACATTATTGTTATTTTTAGATCGACTTTTCTCATCAGAAGTATCGGCAGTAGAACCAGCGATGAAATTGTGTCCAAAGAACCAGCACTCTTAGGAAATAACATTGCTTGCTGATGAACTCTGATTTGAGTGTAATGTTTCTATGCCTCTCTGCATGCTTATGTGCATACCAGTCAGACAGGACAGCACAGTGACACCACCTTAGGCAGCCATTTTAACTTCACTCCCTCATAAAACTGTAAAATCAGATTCCTGGCACATACATGCACACTCCACAGCAGGTTGTACCAGGGTCAAGTAGTGTCATTTAGGATGTGGAGCTACCCCCCATGACTGTTTTTGTAAATTGGATGTTAGCCCAGCTCTGCATTTGAAAGTAAACATCAGAGCTGGCCATTGGCATAAACACTCTTATGTAGTCATTTAGGGCCACAACCATCCATGAGCCACAAAATTATTGAATCTATTTTCTTTTGGAACACTTTGGAGCAAACAACATTCTTGCTCAGGGGCCCTAAAACCCTAGAGCCAGCGCCGGTATGCATACAGAATTAGTTAAACCTCCAAGTAGGATTTACTCTGAACATTTACATTTATTTGTCTTTTATTTATCCAGGAGAGAGCCCCATTGACATCGGTTTATCAAAGTAGTAATCGTTATGAGCCGAACAGATCATCTGTCCTCGTGATCATCCCTGTCAATATGTCTCTGGTTAGGTTAGCAACTCTTAAAAGGAAAGTTTTTGAGTCCCCTTCAAGAGCATAGTCTGAAACTAAACTGCTGAAGATATTGTTTCTCCCAAAGACATGAACTGGCTCCTCTTAGTTAGGCTAAGGTGTGCATAGACCCATTTGTACTTTTCACACTTTTAGTCCCTAACCTTTAGCCCCTATCCAGCAGTTCACACAATGAGTAGACTGCCACCACTGGGAGAATCATGAAGTATTATTTAAGGATGTCGATGTCCCAGCTGTGAAACAGGAACCTATTCATGCCATTAGTAATGGGCTCCACAAACAGCACTCTCTCCACCGCTCATTTTTATCCACAAAATTGTCCAGTCTACTTTTCCTTCAAGATTCTTTGATCTTTTTGAATTACAAAGATGTATGGTGTCCAGGTGTAACGACACAATAAGCTTTTGATGCGTGGATGCGGTTTCTAAAACAAACTCAAAGTGGCGCAGTGAGGGCATTTAATGATTGTGCAGAAAGAGGCACCTGTGCATATGCCGTTCGTACTTAGCAAAAATCAATTAACCTTGTCTAACCTCAGCCTTGGAGTTCACACAGTAACACTAGGAAGCCAAGGCAGGCAACATTAGGAAGCTACAGTACATCCTGTTTTAGTCCTCACCAAGGACCTTGCTTACATACCACCTGTATGCAGGGTAGGGGAACTGCACACGAGCCAGGGGTGGACAGAATGGGAGCGTAACAGCTTCCGCTGCTCTTATCTCCTCCCGCTAACGGAAGACCATTGGCATGTTCGCCGAAATTAAATTGCGAGCGGCCGATAAGGGGAGGAATTCCCGGGGGGAGATAGTCGATGAAACCCTAATGAAGTCGGGAAGAAACAAACAATGAAAATGTCGTACCGAGTGGCGCCATTATTATACGGTGGGCCGGCGGGAAATAAATGAAATGTAAAGCTGAACTGAGATAACCTCTCCGGCAGGTCGCGCGAAGCCTGTCGCCAGACGACGTACGCGTAATAAGCAGCAGTAGCAGGAGTTTTATCTCTCGTACGTCGCTAATATGTCACCGTGGGAACAGTAGCAGTGGGAGAAAAAGTCACTTCAGCGAGCGTCTGGAGCGGCGTAACGAGAAGGTTATTTAACACCCTGCTTCTGCGCCGCTATAGATCATTGCACAGGGCGCGCATCGTTGGCAAGTCGGACACACGGGATTGCTCACATTATACAGAGGAGGGGGAACCCGCAGGAGAGCAGACTACGTGAAGACGTACGGCATAACTGGCCTCTACTAGTGCCAGCATGGTAACAAAGTTTGGATTTCCATGTCATATATTTTCAGACTGAACACATCTTTTTAAAAGATAAAGTTGTGAAGAGATTTCCAGGTTAGTTTCACTAAGTTTTTGCAAGCACTGTGTTCACGCAATGAATCTGAATCGTAAAATAGTGCCATTTAATCACTTAATTTATTTTGGGTGAAACTGGCTGGACTGATCAACAACACAGGTAGGTCAAAAAATCAATCAATTTATAAATTGCAAACCCAAGGCTTCAAAATGGACATTGACGTAACTGATTGCCCTTGACTTGCTGGACCCTTTTAATAGCAGAAAGGGGGAGGGGGGGTGACCTTAAGTCTCATTTTGATGCCATGTTTACTCAGGGCCCTTTTAAATGCACACCTCTGTTTGGTATTAAAGTCTCCCCCTCCAAAATGCCAGAACAGATCCATTAAAGTGCAGTTTCCTTATCAACCACATTAGAAGTCCAGACAACCCTGCTGTGCCAAGCTAAAGGTAATAGTTGCCTCCTTTCATGAGGGCTGGAGAAACTGACTGCAGTTCGTTTCACCCCTGGAGCCAAGAGGAGATTGAGGTCTTCGCTGCCCCCTATTGGTCTGACAGATACCTGCAATACCCTGACCAAGACCACGGCTGACCTGCAGGATTGCTCCTTCTGACTGTTCAAAGAATTGGTTTAGCTAATTTTAAGCATTGATTTTTGCCGTTAATTCCACGGCCAGCCTCAGCGGTGTAACCTCTGTGAATGCTTGACAAGGACAGACAGGAAAGCAATCCCCTCCCAAGCCTTCTCCAACAGCCACTGCTTTTTGAATGCTCCGTTCCCCAGAGGAGTACACACTCACTGCCCAGCTGGTGCAGGGAGACTGGGCAGAGGAGGTTGCTGGCACGCAGTACGACATGTACAAGCCTGCAGAACGGAACCCTCCCTCTCTGGGTGATATTACGGGTGACTATGGGTAGTCAGCCATAGTTTCCAGATGCACCTGAAGGTTTGGGTGTGATACCAGATCATCTACTCTGTTATTCCAATTTGACTACAGGAGACCGAAGAACTCACAGAAATGGTCTGATATTCTCTTCCATGGCAGTCATGATCCATCAGTCTCCAAAGCGATTAGCACAATGTCCTATTAATGTGTAATCAACAAGAGCCATGTCTTAATAATAGCTGTATGGAATAATTATGGCATTTCATAATTACAGGTGATTAATCTGAGCTGGTGAGTCCAAGCACTTGTCTTGTCACTGCCAGAGACAGTATCTAGCAGCTAAAGCAGGTGGTGATCCCACAATCTTAGTCCCCATGCAGAGTGAAAGTCTATATATATGCTAATTGTTACATTTTTACTATGTATCATTTATTATGAATGTACTTTGAGTGGGTGACTGCATACAAATGCTGTATAATTGAACAGTAACCTTTAAAGCTATTCAGAACAGAGCTATACCCAGTACCGCTTGTTCGTAATGAAATGATAATCTGTCTCCCCATTGGAGGATTCTGTACAAGTATAGAAAATATCATGTTTTTCTGTCCAAAGATGACAGTAAAGCTCCTTAGATTTCTGGTGTATCACACTCTTAATTCTATCTGGAATTGGGTAACAAGTAAATTCATTCCAGACTTCTTCCAGCTGGTCATCTTGGAAGAATCATGTATAAAACTTTCACAAGTTTTTACTCCTTTTTCTTTACACTGCTTCCATAAGAAAATTAAGGAGATAGACATAGAGAGGGAGACATTAAGAGACTGAAATGGGGGGAAAGACTGAGAAAGAGGAGGCATAGAGGGAGGGACAAATACAAGCGCAGAGAGAGAGACAGAAAGGGGGAGGTAGAATGGAGAAAGATGACAGGAAAATATGGAGAAAGGAAAAAAGAGGGAAAGAGAGAGGGGGGGGGACTAAGAGAGAATGAAAGAGAGAGGGAGAAAGGGTAGGGCAGCCAGAGAGCCAGCAGGGCTCAATGTTTAGCTGTTTTATTAGAGCTGTAGTTGCCAAATGAGTGTGCACTTGGGTTAGCCTACAGGGGAGCCATGCTGCGGGTGGGGCCTGGCCGAACAGCGGGACAGGCAGGAACGTGATCGCTGTTACCCACCCTGCTGGGAAACCTCCCTCTCAGAGCCAAACACGCTCACCCTTCTCACGGCTACCCTGCCCAGCGCTGCAGCCTCTTCCGTCAGGAAGAACAGGGGACAGCAGACACGCGCCTCCATCAGTGAGGGGGCATTTCGTTCAAAAAGAGGGGGCCATTTCACAGCACGTTCTGCGTTCACGGCACACGTGTCAGTGCTTCACAGAAACATTTGTGTTTGCAGACATGAGGAGCCGACATTGCTGCTGTTTCTATGTTAGCTTCCCGGTTAGCAAACCGTTCATACTGTGCTCAATGGTGCACAAAGTCTTTCAGTCCTTCTACGCTGCCCCACAATCGTCCTGTTAAAACCATCAGTCCCGTCAAACTCGACGCCATTGTCACTTTACGTATGGCCTCTAAGGTGAGAAAGAATACAGTCAGTGCATATTCACTTTCAGTGTTTGAATTCCCTTTCTAAGCACATCTTCTCATGTTAAGGGTCATTAACATTTAATAATGAGTATCCAAAAATAGAATGTGAGTTTGAAGTTCACACCTTACATTGGTTCTGCTGTCAACGGAGAAGATCTCTCATTCCCTCACCTTCACAACCAGGCTAAAAAAGCAGGGAAATAATTTAAAACTATTACGATTTCGCTCCTCGCTGTTTGCCCCATTTTAACATTGCAGGGTGTGTCCTATTCATTCAAGAATATCAATTTATTCTAACCTCAGTGTCACACGTTTAATGATTCAACCAAACAATACTAACATTTGACCATGTAGCACTAATCCAAAACATTTGAGAGGGCAGCTAGACAGCTACACTCAATTAAATCCAAAGAATCAAAAATGACGCATTAACATAGCACAAAAAGTCAATTCAATATCACATAAATTGAAGTTTATAATAATCCATAACTGATGTAATTCAATCTGTATAATTATTGAAGGGGGGACAGGGGGGCTAAAAGATATTTCAATGGAGTTTTTGCATTCATTTGTACTGTGGGTATTTCCGGAGGTGAGTTTGCCTGAGGGAAAAAACACTGTGCCGATAATAGGGAGAAAGAAAGGAGAATATGGCTAATTGAAGCTTTAACTTTAACCAACATATCTGACCTTCTGTTCACACCAGGATTGGTTGCCATGGGTACTCACCTCCTCCTATTGGCCTTGAAAACAAAATGGCACTGAAAGGGCAGGTTTTAAAAAAAAAAAATCATCATATGGGCAGGAGCACAAATGGGAACAAGGAAGTGGGCTTCAAGGGTTAATCAACCCCAAAAAAGTAATCCAATATCTCTCTCTCAAGCACAGACACGCACAAGCACACTCATGCACACACACACGCACACACACATCACATGCACACGCACCGATTATTTGGGTAGGGCCGTGCATTCATATCAAATCCTTTTGCATTCAGAAGCTGGCTCTGATGAGGCATAAGTCCTGGATGAGGTGAGACAGATGTGATGTTTCTAGAAGAGTGTCCACAGATCACATGATGAGATGGTAAAATAAATGGCCACTAGTAAAACTTGACAGCCATTTATAAGCCAGTAAAAAAAAGCGAATCAATGGCATGCTAAACTAACCCATCACTTGGGTGAATAAAAAGTCACCAGTCAAAATTGGGTTTATTGATATAATTAAGCACCCCATTCAAATATAGTAATGAATTGGGTTTCTGGGCTGGTTATAAGATTCCAAGACATTATCTGCATGTCAATGAAATCCAAAAATATAATATTGCATGCATGAAATGAAATCAAAAATTGAGTGTCCTTGACAATACTATTTATTATGAAAGCTGAAAAAGAGATGCTTTGTGTACTTTTTTTCACTATGAATGAACCTCCTTGCTTAAAACTAAATCATCATATTACTTTAACATTGAATGAAAAAAGTTTATAATTCTTCATAGTCAAAGTCAATTTGTTTTCAAAAAATACGGCAAAGGGTATCATAAGGTAACCTATATGAAGATGACTAATCTGGGCAGCGAGGACTTTATATAAAACAGTCGTTTCTTTGTGATCCTCCTACAAGATTGTCTGTAACTTCGTAATCAGGACACATTTCCATTCAATATTCTGTATATAAATCTATTGAAAATCTACTGCCATTAGCGTACTGCGAAGTAAACATCTCTGTGAAGATGGATTGAATAGCAGAGAAAATTCAATAAAGCATAATTACGCTTAAAAGATTGTGCCTAAAAGATTATGTTTGGCCCTCTCAATATTTTTATTTTCTCATTTGTTCTCCAGTGGCTATTTGTTAGCTCCTGGTGCTGTTTGGCTTGAAATGCAATCACATACTAGCATTTATTCTTACTTTATTCATCTTCATACTTTCTGAGAAAAATACCATGACCACCATACGGATCACATTATAAAGCGGCCATGATTAATTTCATGTGCATACAACGGCCATGTCCATTATAGGACATTTAGATTGTTCTTCCAGTTTTTGAAAGTTTTCAGCAGGGAATATTTATTGGGTAAATACAGTATCTTTAGGCAATTAATGAGTTGTTAGAAGCCAATAGAAAATGTAGTAGAAATCAATATTCTACAGAAATGCTTCTCACTTATCGCTCCACTTAATATTAAGCCAAATCTTGTAAACAACTGGATTTAGTGCGTACGTTTATTTTAATTTTATCTTTCCTATGATCTAAATAAGTTTAGTTTTTAATCAGCTTCAGTCATATGTCTGGCTATTATAATTACTATTTTGATGTACCTGTGGAGGTACACTATATGACCAAAAGTATCTGGACACCCCTTGGTCTGGGGCTGTTTTTCATAATTTGGGCTTGGCCCTTTAGTTCCAGTGAAAGCAGATCTTAATGCTACTGCATACAATCACATTCTAGATGATTCTATTCTTCCCCAACAGTTTGGAGAAGGGCTTTCCTTGTTTCAGCATGACAACGCGCTCGGGCACGCAGCGAGGTCCATATAGAAATGGTTCCATCAAGAACAGTGTGGAAGAACTTGACTGGCTGACATTGAGCCCTGACCTCAACTCCATCCAACACCTTTGGGATCAATTGGAAAGCCAGCTGACCCTGGCCAAATCGCCCAATCAGTGCCTGACCTCATTAATGTTCTTCTGGCTGAATGGAAGCAAATCCCTGCAGCAATGTTCCAACATCTAGTGTAAAGCCTTCCCAGAAGAGTGGAGGTTATTATAATAGCAAAGGATGGACCAATATTAGCCTATGCCCATAATTTTGAATGAGATGTCAGGTGTCTACATTTTGGCCATGTAGTGCATGTTTTTTACCAAATTTATGAATGCACCTATGGTGATGTTTGTGTGCAATTTTATTTGAATTTAAAATGCATTCATAATTACATGGAGGATGTGTTCATTGATCATGCTTTTGAAATTCATGGAATTCTCAATTACAGCTTCATAAAATGTATGTTGTATTGATGTTGAAACTGTATATGTGCATTTTAAAACCAAATAAAATTCAGCAAACATTTTAGTTTCTTATTTTTATTTTATTTTTTGCTTTGCTTTGATCTTGGGCATCCATGACATGCTACTTGAAAGACAGATGAGAGGCCTCCTACATCATGTGTTTTCAAAGGTTTGTCATGCTCACAGAAGACTCTCCTTGAAAGTCACTGAGGCAGTCAACATTAGCATTTATGAGATAAAAGAATATTTTTGCTACTTCTGTTTTCAGTGTGTAGCAGTGTGTTTTCAGCAGGTGTTGAGTATGAAATTAGTTGACCTATGACCCCTAAGGTGCTGGAAATGGTGCCACGGTTATATTTATCATAGCGCATCTCTTGATGATCCACATTCCAATAGTGTCACATCGATACATTTTTACTTTTTAAAACATTTATTTCCTTGAAAATTGCACATTTGCATGACCAATAAGGTGCGGTTTTAAGTGTTGATCTAATTTAGTTTAAAAGCATTATTATTATTATGTTTCTCCCTCAATTCTGTAAAATATTTTTACTTTTTTATTATTTGGAAAATTTGAAATTTTTGAATCATTCCAACTGTGGACTCTTTTTTTTGTTTTAGAATATTCACTTTTTTTTTTAAAGTTAAAAACCCTATATCACTTTGTACGGGTGGTATGGACATTAGCTACTGCCCACAGAATGGTGATTCAGCAAAAACTCACACTTCATTAAAACTTAGCCAACAAACATGCCACAAGTTCACACTCAGTGCCATCAGCAGACCTGCCACTGGCCAGCAATGCTACTCCTTCCCTTGTCAGCTCTCAGAGTATTAGATGGGGCAAGCTGTTGGCTGGCAGCTTTTCTACAAGCCCATTTGCCCTTATTATTTTCGCATTATTCAGTTAGACAACACAAACTTGCACAGCAGCCTGTAATGTTGCCATACTGTGAAGAGAGATGTGCCCTAATTATAGTGGCCTACTTTGAACAGTGGGAGAGGAATTAATGCTTCACTTCACTGACACCAAGGTGTATTCTTGCCCTTCGCCAATGCATGCTGGGATAGGCTCCAGCACCCCCTGTGACCCTGACCAGGAATTATCAGATTTGATAATATTATGGATCATATGAGGCATAATGTAGCGTAGTAATCTCATAAAATAATAATATTTCTTACGAAGAGCCAAGCGACAACCATTTGAAACAGCAGTGCTGACCTGCTTAAGAAGCGATTCATACCAAATCCGATTGGAATCGAATTTTTCCGACTTGCCTCCATTTTTACCCTCCAGGAAATGACATTGAAAAATAACAACTACACAGTCGCTCCCCGGGGTCACTCTGAGACGTTATTACAAACCGCGTGCAGCTGAGACAGAGCCATTAGGGCTGGAGCTTTATCAGGGAGTAAAATGGTTCCCCTGTCACAGCGCTGGCATGACATTATTACAGGAAGTCGCACAGTGACTGAGACGCTTTTCTGTAAAATGGCCGACACCCATTAAGTTCGCTATGTGGGGAACTAGTGGACCATTTGAGAGAGAGACAATGGCGTACACACACAATGTGTATGTGTGTGCACTGTATATACATAATGCATACACTTTTGTATATAATTTAAATTACAGTTGCAGTTGATATATAGGCCTGTAAGGCTGTAAACATGAAATATACAGTATACTTATTCCTACAAATACATTTTCTATGTCAGATGCATTTCTGGATGTGGGTGGAATGTGGGGACAGGTTGTCTGCACTGGCCTGCACCCCCACTATGGTGGAGATGCTCAGATCCCCACCAAATAAAGTTTTATTGTTCTTGCAAAACACTCTCATAAGAAGCCTTAAAATTGCTTTTGCAAAACGCTCTCATAAGGAGCATTAAAATGATTTTTTCCTTGGCCAGGAGTCTCTCAACCCCCTCCAGCCCAGAGTGTGCGCCACGTCCAGGCCTGTGTTTCTGTGCGGCCTGCTCCCCCAGCATGCAAACAGCCCACATCCAAAAACAATGTTTTCTTTCCATAACTGCTGTTCTGCAGGCCGCTGCACCACTGTATTCTCAACTCCCCATGGCCCTGGAGCAATATTCACTCCAAATCTCTCCTTAATCCTGCCCTTGCCTCAACCTTTCCTTCCCAAATGTGCCCCTGACCTCTGTCTGCACGCAGCAATCGGCCTCAAATCAACTGCACTAGGAGAGCAGTGTAACTAATGAATGTGTGATATGAGATTAGTAGCTTTGGCACATTAAGGATAGGCAGCATTTTTCAACAACAAGACATAATGTTTATCATGCATACATATCTTTTTCTTTGTATATTATTCTCAATAGAAAACTTTTCTAGATGTACAAACTCACCTTATAACCTAACCTAAGCCTACCAAACCTTAATGAACCTTATAACCAGGGTTAGAGTGAATTCCATTTCAATTAAGTAAAAATTTTTTTTAATGAATTAATTGAAATCTTCATATTACATTATGCTCATTTTCCAATTATTTAATTGAATTTCAATTAATTTCCATAACTGACCGAACCTAAATGGAATCGACCCCTGACCCTGCTGATAGTTTAACTTCACCTGGGTTAAGCATTGACCTGGACCATCCCACAGCACCACCTGGTGTAGCCGTGAGGCTGAATGAAGAACAATGCCAGCTGGGTGTTTCTGAGGTACTGTCTGAGGCTGACGGTTTGGCTGAAGTCTGTCAAATGTGTCATTTTCAAACTGCAGTCAAATTACTTCACTAGACACGTTCTGCTTGAATGTTGTTATTATTAAGTGGAACTGGGGACGGGGGGGGCGGTCAGAGAAGTAAAGAACCTTTGTCAGAATCCGCTCAGAAATTCATTTTTGACAACAAATTATCAGAGCCTTCACAATTTTACAATTACAACAATCTGTTACAATTACCCAGCTGTAAAATCATGTCCCATCATTGTAAATTGGAAACTCATTGTGCAGTCAACCGCTGCATTCTCCATCTGCAGCAGTAAACGACAGACTGGAGAGAAATATGTAACATGCCAGGTAAGAAATTCAGCGTTGTTGGCTGTTGATGAATAACTGATGTGGGCTCATTGATGTCACACTGCTTTCATGGCCTGCTGCTGCTTGAATGATTACTGGGAGGATATAACTTGCCAAGAGTGTCTTGCCACTGGCTACTGGTGGTGTAATGGTTGTCTATAAAGGGCCCTAGAATGTGCCAGAGTTGGCCTAACACACAGTATGCTTGTTTGTGTGCCAGCATAACCAGTTCATTTAATGTTTTTATCCAGGGCTGCCATCAAGGGTGGAAGCTTATGGTAAATATTATTGCCCTGGGCCCAGGAATAATACAGTAATATGATTTTGTCCCAGGCTCAGGATTTTCACCCAGCAGCCCTGGTTGTATGTTAAATCAAACCAATGACACATTGTACCTTCGTTATAAATCCTTAGTCACATTAACAAGGTGGACAGGTTTCATGTGCTGAAACTGTTTGGTATCACACAAGAAAAAAAAACCAGACAATTATTTTCTGTTAGTTAATACAAATTTCCATTCATATTCTTAGAAAATACTTTTTGCTATTTGAACTGTATTTAGTGATAAAATTGCAGCTAGACTCCTGCAACAGCGTCCTTGCAGACTCGGTATTTGAGTGTTTGTTGCCATCTAGTGGCGTCTAGAACATATTGTAAATATGTTTTGGAGTGTTAATGTTTGCCTAATGGGACTTGACTAATTATTTTCATGGTAAATGCTTTAGCAGTAGGATTTAATATTTTCCTGATAATATAATATTTTGTTTTAAATTCTGGGATAGTGAAGCAAAGATACTGGACTGGTTTCATGTTCTTTTTTTTCTGGAAACGAGATGGAACATTTTTCATGAAGTTTTCACATTTTTACAGGTATAGCAGGTATAGCAGATACAGGCCTACCATCATCACGAGTGTAGAGCAGCGGTCAGTGAGCTGCTCAGGTGGACTGCCTGCAGTGGAGCATCTTCAGCAGTCCATTCCAGGATTTGCATGGCAGCCATTACAGATGTCGGCAAGCTTGGGGCAGATATCCCCAATGCTTCAGTTTACAGGTAACCTCCAAAATAAAAATAAAAACTCCAACCTTAGCATCGCTCTCTGTGCAGCGCTTGATGGACTGTTCCTAATGGAGTCACCAGTTCAGTCCTCGATTGATATTTATAATCAGCTTATTCAGAGTTCCACTTTCCCTTAGTTGATGATGTCTTTTTCTCACTTCCTCGCAAATGTCACCTTTCAGTATTACTGTTCCTTGTGAAACATCAGCAAGTTCAGCATTCTTAGTCACTGATGCTCCTGCCAAAAGTGACCCAACAACCAGCTCTCTTTCTAAGTCACTAAGACCTGTTCTATCCAGAATTAAGGGCAACTGAGCCTGCTGTGCATTTCTACACACAACCATGGTCCATGGTGGAATGTTACACTCTTAATTAACTCAGGAGTCACACCTGTGTTGACACACCTGTTTTCACTAAACATTGCATTCCTCGTTTAAGCAGGTGTCCTTTCCTTTGGCAGTTAGCCCTGTATTAGCCCTCATGCATTCAATATGAGATACGCTGTCAAGAAGCAAAGTTGATTCAAGTTCTCCTTACGAACACTTTTACTGGCTGTCACTAGTCTGCTGCCCTTATAAACCCACTTAAAGCACATTGACTTTATTTTATTAGCCACCTCAATGAGAGCATCTACTGCATGGATATAATGGTGATCTAGAAATATGCATTGCTTTCTGAGCACAGCAGATTGATTAGTGGAGAGGTCTACCTCACAACCTCCTAACCCCCCCCCCCCCTCCCCCTTGCCTTCAGCATGTGCCTGTTCTGTGACCTGATCTCTGAGACCCAGGTGCTCCAGTGTGCTGAGAAAGAGGACCAAAGCAGAGAGGGACTACAGGACAACAAACAGACCGCAGTTCAGGAAAAAATAACAGTATAACTATTTTTGTACTGTTACTATAAATTTTAGTATATTGCACAAGGATCAGCAGTGGAGTGTAACTGGATGGGCCTGGAAGTCAAAGGCAAAAGGTTTAATCCCCAGAGAGGGCACTGCTGTTGTATTCTTCATGTTCACAACCTGAATTCTTTCACAATTGTATCCATTTGTATGAATGGACGCCACGTAAAATTAACCTGCACCAGACAAGTGTATCTGATAAATGACAGTAATGTCATATTAAAAAGGATATTTCAGGAATAGAAAACAATAAATTCCTAATATGGTGAATTTCTTTAGCGCTGTAATACACCATTGTCCCCTTTAGGGGGCATGGTTGTCCATCTTCCACCAACTATGTGTTTCCCACCACATAATTTGGGATGACCCTTTTTCATTTATTTTATTTTGCTAGTTTGTCTGTGTAATAAATAAGCATACAATTTTCTGCAATCTCTGGAATAATCTCTTAATATATATTTTCTCCCATACATAGCATAATATTTCATGCTTTGCCCCAGCATTAGTAAATGAAATCTTTGAATCTCAGAATTTCTGTGAACTGACCAGGACAAATCCTTATCTTATTATCGGCAGTGCATTTAAAAAAAAAATTAGTTTGGCTCCTAACATGGGGCAGAGCAAGTCCAGTTCCCACCTTAATTTGGGATGTCCAACTGTTCCGAGTTCATGTGCGATTTGAACACATGGTGTCTTTTCATACCACAGACTGCAGCTAAGCTGACATAGAGTGGAGTCGGAGGAAGACTCCAGAATATGACTACCTGTATTCATTAAATTTAATTATTTAATCAAATCATGTGGTTGGCGCAAACCTGTCTTATCTGGAAAGGGTCCATTTTCTGTTTTCTGTATTTTAGTCTAGCCCTAACACTCCTGATTCTATTAATCAAGGGTTTTGATTGCAAACCATGACTAGTACATTAGTTGAATCAGGAATCTTAGGGGTGGACAAAAATAAAAAACCTGTAATCCCACCAGCCCTTTTCGGGTATGATTGGACAATCCTCTTAAATGCAGCAGAGAGATTTCTTTAACTACAGGAGCAGAGCTGACTGTCCCTTACTGTATCTAAATTACTGAATTCCTGCCTCAGCCTTAGAAAATGAAGGATTCAGAAACAACAATAACAAAAAGATAATAACCCACACCTGCATCCTTTTGCAATCAGTTCAAAGAGAAAATACTCAAGAGGAAAATGAAGGCATGTGTCAATAACATTAATTAACCTCAAACTGGCTGGAACAAAAAAACCAGGACACACTTACACTTGCATGTCAAAATCCAGCCCCACAGATCCCTGGTTACTGCTGGTATCTGTGGTTTCCTTTCAATCAGCAGCTAATTTAGACCTGTAGTGAAATTACTCACTTGATTAGTAAAACGCACCAAATAGCAGCAGACACAGCGGCCCCCGGGACTGGAATCTGACACTAGGAGCGACCCAAGAGCCGACTTTAGACCTAATGCTTTGGCGAAAAATGTACAGTTACTCATATGACCGCCAGGTGGCTCTTGAATCCTCTAAATAATTTTCAGTGCGCACAGCGATGTGTGTCACGTCATGGCAACTATAAAACTTTCAAAGCTTAGCTAAAATTAATTTAGTTCTAAAGTATGGAACAACAAAAAATTCTTCTTCTTCTTCTTCTTCTTCTTCTTATTATTATTATTATTATTAGTAGTAGTAGTAGTAGTAGTAGTAGTATTGTAGTGCCAATAATACCACACAAAAAACAACAGAATGACAGAACGCCTGTATTATGATTGCTATTATTTGGTTTAGAAGTACATGTGATAATACTACTGCTGCTACTTCAACTACTAGTATGAATAATAATAATAATAATAATAATAATAATAATAATAATAATAATAATAATAAATCACAGCATAGTCATGTTCTTTATCATCATTATCGTCATAGCATAAGAATAATCATAAAATGCGTTAGAATAATTCTTATTACTATGTCATTGATTATTATTAATACAACAGTATTAGGGCACACTTGTGTGAATGGATTGGAAGAATATATGCGTGAATAAATATATCAGCACAAAAAAACCTACTATAACATGACTTCTGTTATACGTGTCAAATTACAATGCCATATAAGCATATTTAAAATCCCTGCTGAGATTACAACGGGCATTTAACATTCAACTACAAAAAAAAGAAAAAAAAAAGTTTTCTGTTGCACTTTGAATTTGGTTGTAAACTTGTGCTATAATGCGCAACCATTTTGCTCAAAAAGACTGGCGATAATGTAAAAAAATATCTCGCTGAAAATCTCATAAAAACGTTTCAAACTCCGCATTTATAATTTAAAAAAATAATAAACAGCCGTTACTAGGAGAACAAAATAATACTGCTACAACTACTTACATGATTTGAGTCATTGATGCCAGTGAGCAAAATACTTCAAATAATTTTAACACAATGTTAAATTTATGTCAATATATTTCGGTGTTGTATTTCTGGCCATCTGTATAATTATTGGTACGTCCTTTTATTTTTCAAATATAAGCATACACTTCAAACATTTTACATAATGACATTTATAAAGTTAATATTCGATTACCGAATATTTGGCGATAAGAAATGGCCACTTCTTAAAGTCGGAACTCTTCATGCCTTTATTATTTAAATGTGTAATCGGGTGTGTTGCATTAGGCTACAACTAGCGCATTTCAATGGAAATCGCAAAAATTCGAATATAAAAGATCTTAGCATTATTATTTAGAATTAGCTATTGACGTATTTTATTAGAATATGCTGTATGAGCTTTAACCCGCATATACGTACAGTAGTACCATATAATGGGACTGGGACCGGCACGGGGACAGGAGTTTGAGATATTCATTTTTTCAGTTTTACTCCACGTGCACATTTAATCAGAATTAATCGGGAATTTCCGGTCAAATGTGGCGGACACCACGATCAACTGTATTTATCGGATTGATTGGTTTCTCTGGGCCAGTTAAAATCTTTGAATTACTGATGGATATTGGCTGTTTTCAGTGCACTAGTGAATAGCTTCGCATTGGCTAAATATGCATTTAAAAATATAAAGGGATATAAATGTGAAATCAGATCACAGCTACATTACAAGTAAAGGCTATATAAATAGAAAATAAATCCAACATAAACCAAAAAACCAAAAGCACATTGTTTTCCAATAAAATCAATAACAATAGCTTGTTCTGCTTCTTTATAATAAATTTAGACATTTAAAATGCATGTTTGACTTTTCTTGTATTTTGACTTTATTTTTATTTTTTTCTACAATTGTGCCCCGAAATTCGTTTCTGTGTAAAAACCGAAAATACGCCTAAAACTAAAAATAGACTGTATTAAACAACGTTATTAAAAGAAAGAAAAAAATCATATGAATACATGTTGATTTCCATATTGTCCAACGTGGATGGTGCCTGTGCTGAACCCTTTCAAATTCCACCGGGCCATATTTCATGCAAGCAACATTTTCACATCTCCATAAAATATTAGCACGAGGCAAAGAGCAGCACTCACTCTGATGACGTTAAGGGCCTCGCGCTTCTCTGAGACGTGGTCTCAACCACTTCAACAATGCAAATAATAATAACAATAGTTATAATAAAAACAAGCGGCAACTTCTGCCAGAGAATAGGCTTGTTATATGTGTTGCAACACTATTTGTAGGGCCAGCGGTCGAGGGAAGAAGACAACTGTCAATTAATTTTGAAACAAAAGAGACTAAAATATGTTATCTGATTTCCTTGTGAAGAGGAAACGATAACATCTCGAACAGTTTACAACGGAACAGCTCAGGGAGGAAGTTTACCGGTTAACTAAAGAAAATGCTCTGTTATTTTAAAGAGCTTATTCTATAAATAATTCGCAAGGATATTTGGAAGAATCAATCCATTTGGATTATTATTTCCTTTCTCATAAAATACGTATGCGCATGTGTTACCAAATAAAACAAATATAAACAAAAATGTGTTTAGTGAAGCCCTTTTCCGTGTGATATTTGTCCATTATTCAGGATTTCTGGAAAATGTTAGGACTAATAGAATTCGGGAACAAATATTTTTGTCGTATTGATTGGCAGTGTTTTTATGTGTGTAAATTGCTTTATGCTACAAAAAATTATTCCATGGACATTTGAGATAAGAGGTAGCCTATGACTAAAAGTCTTCATATTATCGTCAATCTTCCCTCCCAGTTCACTTGCAACAATGGCATCATCGTAATGCAGAGTTGTATTGAGGTTAATGTACTTACTTTGTCAGCAGTAATTGGTTATAAAGTAAATATGTCTTTTTTGTCAAATCTTGAAACAATGATTTCTACAGTACGATGCATCAGTAATAGCAGTACAATAAGACCTTGATAGAGTGTGGCTTTGTCCGAGTGACATGCATGCAAAGTGCTCGAGTCCGTGTTCTCCAATCAGAGAACAGCCTCACTCAACGCTATCCAATGGGAAATATTCGCCTGCAGGTGGCTGCGCGGTTATCAGTGCATCCCGCTCCGCTCCTATCACAGCCTGAGTCAATTTACCAAGAAAGTCGACCTTAATGCCTGCTATCAAAACCACTCAAAAACATCATCTGATCTTCCGACTTCCTTGTGGATACTCATTCTGGACGCATGCGGCAAACACACCAGTGACTGTCTGAAATAGAGACTGATTTTTTGCTATCTCTCTCAGCCGAACAAGTTAGCGAAGTTCTGTTTGGAAAAGCCAGGCTGCATTGCTGTATACAAAGTTAGTTCTCAGCTTTAGCGACTTCGGTCTTCAGGATCAATCGCAGAAATCCGGGTTGTGGTAACTGCCTTCTTTTTGTTATTTAACACCCCCTTTCTTTTCTTTTCTTTTCTTTTTTTAATTGTTTTTAGTCGGGTGAAATTGGTGGTCCATGCTCACAAATGTTAGCTGTTGGGCAGATGGATGCTAATCGGCAGAGTGCTTTCGTCCTCGGCAGTACACCGCTGGCAGCATTGCACAACATGACGGAGATGAAGACATCTTTATTCCCCTACACTTTGCAGAATCCCTCGGGTTTCAAAGCACCTTCTCTCGCGAATTTGAACTCACAGATCCCTCTGGGGACGCCGCATGGAATTAGCGATATCTTGGGTAGACCTATTACCACGGCTGGACAACTCCTTTCCGGATTTCCGCGGATAAATGGACTGGCCACCACCGCAGGAATGTACTTTAACCCAGCGGCCGTCTCTCGGTACCCGAAACCTCTGACAGAGCTGCCTGGGAGAGCGCCGATATTCTGGCCCGGTATGATGCAGACCTCACCGTGGAGGGACGCGCGGGTCGGCTGCCCGGGTAAGTTCTCCGCTTATTATTGCGCGTGGAAGTGCATAATAATGAACAGAAATGAAAACATTATTAGAAAGTATCCCCAAAAGATAGAAACATCTGTTTTCGTGTACGTTTACATTAAGAATTAAACATATATATATATATATATATATATATAATTCAAATACGAAATGACTGAAAAATACATTAGTTTTGGACGGGTTGCGTCTGTAAATGTGATAGTGAAAACTTCCGCACAAATATTTCGAAATTAACTACACATAGAAAATACATTTTACCGAATTTTAATCTTATCGCTACGGTAAGTTTCTCAGTTCTTTGTTGAAATAAAGATAGGCCTATTTCGACTGCGAATTTGTAAACCATTTTCAACATGTTAACACATGACATGAAAAACATAGGTTACGGAATAATTACTATAGGGAAACCAACCCTAATGAAATATACGTTTGGAATCTACGTTTCTTTATCTAGCTAAAATTACAAGATGTAGTGTATCAGTGCGAATGCGTGTGGTAGTAGTCTTTTGGTCTGGTAGCCTGTATATTTAGTGCTTTTTTGTGTCTCTTTTTTAGGCCAAGCTAACATCATGCTGGATAAGGACGGCAAGAAAAAACACTCCAGGCCCACATTTTCGGGACAGCAGATTTTCGCCCTGGAGAAAACTTTTGAGCAGACCAAGTATCTGGCCGGTCCCGAGAGAGCTCGACTCGCATATTCTTTAGGAATGACAGAGAGCCAGGTCAAGGTACACACTGTCAAGTTCATTAGCTGTATATCCTAAATTAAAGGCTCTTTTCTGGCACTATGCTATAACATAATAATAATAATAATAATAATAATAATAATAATACGTACAAGATGTGCACTGACATGTGCTTTTGATGAAAGGCCTACTGATAAAAAAAGATAAATCGTTATTATTATTATTAGTAGCCTAGCTGTAGTAGTAGTAGTAGTAGTAGTAGCAGCCAAGCAGTAGTAATATTAGTGCTAGCAGTAGTAGTTCTACTCATTTTTTTGCATGCTGATTTGTTATGATTATTTCTGCTATTATTTATGATTTATTTTTTGTTAAATGAATCCACTAGACCCTCAGAGCTGAAGCATCCTCTAACGCAGGAGGCTGAAAGATATTTGGAATAATGTGATATTTATTTAACATGTAAATGACCCAAGTGCCATTTTGCGCTGTTTAATTTGCAGACTTAAAATATTTTATTTATGCATAATCCATATTCATTTCCTCTGCAACAGGTGTGGTTTCAGAACAGGAGAACCAAATGGCGGAAGAGGCACGCGGCGGAAATGGCAACGGCCAAAAAGAAACATGATTCAGAAACCGAGAAGATGAAGGAAAGTTCGGACAATGAGGATGATGACGAATACAACAAACCCCTGGATCCGAATTCGGACGACGAAAAGATAACGAGACTGCTGAAAAAGCACAAGGCCACGAATCTGACCCTAATCAGCCCGTGCAGCAACAGCTCGGATGCCTTGTGATGACACGTGACGGAGAGAAGGACTCAGATATTCCAAGAGGCTTATAAAGCTGACTTAAGCAGGGTATACATTTAAAAGAAATTAAAAAGCGGCGCTAATTGGTGTTATTAGTGATGTACAGACGATAATGTAAGTGAGATGTATATATTTTTTACTGAGTAAGTTATGTAATTAAACAATTGCGCGTTGGACTTGGATCAAAGCCCCATACCCACCCACAATCCCGGAATTTCTTCACCTTTCTGAAAGCCTAATTTTGTTTTTCACAAATGTCACCTAACAATCTCTCCCAAGTTCTACAGATAGAAATTCAATACAAAGTACGCAATGTAAAAATGACAAATGTTGTAAATTATCATGTAAAAAGAAATTTTGTTTTAACATTTTCCACTGCGACAGCACCCCCACCCCCCGCCCGCCCAATTGAAGGAATTTGTTTTTACTTTATCAAACAGCCAAAACTGGAAAACTGGACTATTCTTTAAATTGAAACATGAGAATATTACTTCCACAAGAAGAAAAAAACTTTGTATTATCAATAAATTATTTAACAATCTTTTGTTTTAAATCATTATTATAACACGTGATACAGTGTACGGACAAGCATTTTACTATTGAATTGACATGGAATTGGTCACATGACTTGCAGAACACCATTTAATACTCAGTCTGAGGAATACTCTGGACTTTTTTTTTTTTATCAAAAGAATGACTATTATAAGGCTTTTTGGTGAGCTAATCCATTATGCGTAAATTCGCTCTGAATAATCCGTCTGCTAAATGGCTAAATGAATAAAGAGGCATTTTTTTCTGGCAATTTTCAAACTAACTTTGTTACCCTTCCTCTACATCGACAAGTAAAATCCAAATAGCTGATCTTTGTGTAAAGTCAATGGCAATTAATCTGTCATAGGCAATGGGTACATGAATAGGTTTCGTGTTGATACATTTAGCCTATTGCATTTTTATGATTCATGGTAGACAAAGCAGCCAAAACACATTTGCTTTAAAACTTGCCTTAAGAGATTTATTTCAGGAATGTAAAAAGTCGAAATACCGGTTTTAAAATGTTCAAAATGTTATAGCCTAATTTGCAAAATTGAATTATGTTTTAAAGATTTGAAAACGAACAAGAAAACGTATATATATTTTTTAAATAGGAAAAAAATCCATAGTCATTATGAATGTAAAGACCCAGCACTTCAATTTTAAGAATGCAAAACATCTTTTGCATTCTTAAAACACGCCAACAACGAATTAGGCCTGCATGCAGCCTATTTAAGTGAAATATGATAGCGCGGATAGGGCATAGTATAACCAAGGATAGTCTATTTGTTTGCAAATACACTGATTTAATAATTACTCATTCTCCTGAATATTATCATTAGTAAATAATAGTCTAATGGTCACATATTAAAATATATTTCCGCATTTTAAGGTTTCACCACAAGTATAAAACGTGTGTAATTTAGAAAAATAGGATAGGATTGATGTTCGACTATCACAAATCTCTTCAACGTTTTACTCCAATTTCAGATGCTAAATATTTCATTGGATAAATGTAAATTGTTTTTAACTTCAATTTATAGCTACATTTTAAAACATTTTTAGGTTGTCTCGATTTAAATCTTTTAGGTTCATTTGAAGGAACCTAAATCGTCAACTATAAGAAATATAGATGCAATAAGTTAATTTAAAGTTAATTTTTAGGTTTATCCAATTAAGCTTTTTTTGAGTACGTTTCCTTATCTCCAGCACTGCCATGAGATATTTGAGCTTTGAAAGCCACTAATATCCTATTTTATAGTTTTCCATAAGAGGACATTCGCAGAAAGTAAATTCTCTCCCACAATACATTTCAATAATTTACTAATCAAGTATATTCCAGATACCAGTTATGTTCATTCATTTAGTATTTAGTAGCCTAAGTCTGTTTTTATGAAGAAGCAAAGCCTACTGTACCTACAAGAAATACAACTTGCCAATTATAAATGAACTTCTCTCCAGAAGTACTCATGTGACAGGTTGTATTAAAAGATTTTACAATATAAATCGATATTTCAGTGCTAAATCCTGGTGAAATAAATGAATAAAGCATGTAGAAATCGTAATTTCACGAGGATATTTTGGAGTAAGATAGGCCTACAGGAATTTTTTTAAATTATTATTTTAGAATCACTAACAATAACATTCAAATTTTAATTCTGAGAAAGTCAGATTCTGTACAGTTCCAGGCATCTTCCATTAAAATTCTTACATGTTATAATAAGAATTTAACAATGTAATTATCTACAGCAGTGACCACAACAGTACTATCCCTACAACCAAAATATTTCGGTAAATGTAATATGAGGCCTAATAGCAACAGCAGGATTAAAATTAAAGTTTAGATCACCGAAGTCGAATTCAACGGGAGCGACTGTTGCTCATCCGCTGGAGAATTTATATTAAACCGAGTTCAGTAGTATAATAACAAGAACACTAATATTGTTCCAATTAGCCATAGCTGTCCGATGCCAATGGCTGAATAATTTATAAGAGCTGCGCGAGATTAATAAATGACAAACATCACTTTAGTTCTAATAGTTTTATTGCTTCAGAGCCACACATCCTACTGCTGCGGTCATTTCGTTCATGGAGTTGAACCTCCATCGACAGAAGAAAAGAGCTAAAACACCGCGGCATTCCCAAGCTGTCACGTGACCTGCAAAAAAAGTTTACAAGCAGTTTTGTCTATGGACCAAATCACACTGTCAATACGACATAAATTCCGAGGCAGGCACAAAATCGTTTCCACTTGGGGTGATTTAGCTGAAAAAATCAAGCGTCAATCTGATGGCTTCACACAGTTGGTGAACTCTGTAGTGTACTAAATTAAATCAATAAAAGAAACGTTTGTGTTTCATCAACAGGCTCTCTAAGCGCTGTTTAATGTTGTAACGAGCGAGGAAATTATTTGCAACACCGCACTGAAGGCTGCAGAAGGCTACATACAAAATTAAAAAGCAACTTTTCCTCTTCTTTTCTGGCTTAAGAATATGTACAATTCATAAGTGAGCAGACCTTTACCTGCAGGTGGATTAAACTACGTTATGTCTCTCACGTCTTTGTTTCAGTATACAATACTTGGCACCGTTATGCAGTAACAAAAATAGACAAAAAACCGTTTACAAATTTTAAAAGATATCCAGACCTATCTAAAAACATCACATTCAGAACCATAATATTATTACATAGAAATAAGTTAGAATAAGAATAAGTGAGACTGCTATATGTGATAAACAATATCTTATATACTTGCATGATCTATGGCACTGCTTAAAACACCCTTGATAGGCTATATAATTCATACTGGCTGATTTTTTTTTTTTTTAATTGCTCGATTTAAAGGTCCTGACAATTGATAGGACACCGAAGCAGTCACACAGTAAGATATCGTTACTTCAACATTAATTTTGGTAAGAATTATAAATTATCTTTTAAAGTATACAAAATGAGAAGCGTCTGCTGCGTGAGGCTCGGCAGTGTGTAGTAGGCTACGCACACAAATCAGCAACGACAAAATCAATGACGTGAAAATACCTATCTAATCTAGCACAGGGACTGCGTGTGGTCTGGAGAGAGAAAACGGCACTAAAAACCAGCAAATAACCTCTACTGATACAATCGAATGTACAAATAAATCTACCAATATAGATATACAACTCTTTGCATTGCACTTTTTAAAACAACTTAGATACTGAATGGAAGTATAGCTTCTATGTAGAGGTGTATCTAAAAATTGTAAATATGGTATCTAAAAATATGTAGTAATTTTTTACTTTTTATATTAGAGTTTTGGCAAAAAAGAGTGCGATGTGCGAGTCTGTCCAGAGTTCTGGGGTCAGTCACTGGAAGAGACAAGTTGGTGAGGTCAGCAAGGCTTCCCTCGGGCGTGGTCCAGATTTTATTTAATTTTTTTTCGGCGTCCTCTTGAGCGGGGAGTCCAGATGTGCGCGTCTTTGTGACTGAAACGGGCAGTGTAGAGGTGCCGAGCCGAGGGGTTCGTTTATCGGCAGGGCTGAAAAAGTTCGTTGGGTTTGGCATTGCTTCCATTGCTCGTGTGGTCCTGGAGGGTGGCTTCTCGCAAAATCTTCTCTGACCTTTGGCAACGCTTCCCTGGTGTGGGGGGAAGGGGGGCGGGGGGGTGGAGATGAGCACTCACAATGAAAAACAGTGAAATTCTAGGCATTGGCCAAATGATTTCATGCATATAAAATAATTTGAATGTGTATTATTAATAATAATAATAATAATAATAATAATAATAATAGAAAATAAATATTTACCACGACATCACTGCACAACACAACACGTGTGTTTATTTGCATTAGGTTTACCTGCCCCTGTTGTTAATCGAAAGGACAGGAAGACAGGCTGTGGGCAGGAAGGAGCGGAAACACGCGAGTTAGTGACCGGCGCCGCTCGCTCGCGACAGGACAAAAACTCATCACTCCCGTACGTTAAAGGGTCACACACACGCTGCGGGATCAACGAGCTCACCGACAAGACAGAACCCAGCCAATAAAAATAATGCACACACATCACATTTAAAAACACAGACAAAAATACATAGAGAAACACACTGCAGTAGTATGAGCGTCTCTGTATTAATACATAGAATTAAAATGATCTAGAAACGAGTAACTCGACTGGAACTATACAGCAGATCTCAGCACGGTTTGGCAGATAAGCTCAGTGTGAGAATATAACAGGTCTCAGTCCAGTTTGGTAGCTAAGTTCAGTGTGAGGATATAACAGGACTCAGGTCAGTTTGGTAACTAAGTTTAGCATGAGGATATAACAGGACTCAGTCCAGTTTGGCAGCTAAGCTTAGTGTGAGGATATAACACGTCTCAGTCTCAGTCCAGTTTGGCAGCTAAGCTTAGTGTGAGGATATAACAGGTCTCAGTCCAGTTTGGCAGCTAAGCTTAGTGTGAGGATATAACAGGTCTCAGTCCAGTTTGGCAGCTAAGCTTAGTGTGAGGATATAACAGGTCTCAGTCCAGTTTGTCTCTCTCAGAACGCACGCTTAGTGTTCAGAGCTGCAAAAGAAGACCTTCACATCACACCCGTTTAGATTATAGCCACATTGCCATGGCATGCAGGTGAAACATACTGGTGTGTCATTTCAGCGCGGTCTGAAACACAGCGTTCTCTGCCAGGCCCATGTAGCAGAACACAGGCTCCGAGCCAAGGAGATGACATTTAATTTAATGAGACATTTTACTACCTGTCATAATTTGTTATTTTTCACCATTGGTGGCAGATGCTTGCCACAGAGAGGACAGGCACAGGGCTGCCATTCAATCTAACCTGCAGTGGGGCCCTGTCAATGACTCTGAGCAGGAAGTGCAAGGGAAATGGGATTTTGTTCGTTTGTTATCGTAACTTTTGCCGTTTAATACATTTTAATTTCACAGAGTAGATATTTTTTCAAAATCAATTTAAATTAAATTTATTTCACTTTTAAATGCTTAAATCGTCACATTGTATTGAAACTGAAAACAATTACATAAATGCTGCACATAATCAAAACCCTTTTCCTCAAATGCAGACGACATCATAGACGCATCCACAGCTTAAACAAGACACGACACAAACAGACAGACAGACAGACAGACAGACAGACAGACAGATGTGTGCCGTGTGTAGACGAGTGTAGGAGAAGCACACTGATATTACCTTGTGATCTCCCATGCAGACGTTGGGCCCAATGTTGTTATAAATCACAGTTTTGTCCTCATTTTCAGGCTGTTAATGCACATAAAAAAACAGGAAAATTAAACCTCCTCAGACACAACTCCCAGCAGCATTTACTTCAGAGGCTACAGAACTGCAGTACAACTGGGGAAAGTATTTCTAGTTACACACGTTTCCACCAAACATCATTCAAAGAGGTGCTTATTTTAGCTCGCAAATTTTAAATCGCTACACATGATATTACAATTGGGAATCAGTTAATAACAACAACATGATGACCACAACCACTACTACTACCACTACTGCCATTACTACATCTATGGCTACTACTACTAACTAATAATAATAATAATAATAATAATAATAGTGATAGCAAAAAAACCTACAGTGTAACTTGTCTATAAATCTATAAAATCTATAAACATGTGTGTTTACAGATATATATAACAACATGTGTGTTTACAGACAATATTAATAAATCAGAATTTTTTTTCTGGTCGAAAAAGCCTTTTTAAACACAGAGAGGAAAGGAGTAGCACACTATCTACCACGAAAAGGTGGGACGTGCTACAGAAGAAAGAAAATAGAAAAAAAACAAAAAAACAAGCAAGAAACCTTTAAAAAATGAGCCGTACGCTCACGTCTGAATTAACTTGAAAACAATAACGCAGTCTTAAGGTCAGCGGCGAGGCGTGTGCAGACGGCAGGCCGCGCGGCGCGAACAGGGCGCCCGCGCGCAAGCCACGCATCAGCACCTTCCCGCCGCGCCCGCCGCCGCGCTCGCCAGCCGCCTCCGAAGAGCCGGATACATTCATCAAACCCGACTCCATCATTTACAAAAGGCAGCATAAAATTGTGGATTTTTTCGGGCTGCATAATCTTTAGACAGATAAACAAATTACAGCGGCCCGGGCGGCGGCGAAGGCCGCGCACACATGGGTGAGCATTCATTATTGCCCGCTCCGCGCCGCCGGCGCCAGGCCCCAGCCAGCGGGCAACCTTTGGCGTGTTAGGGCTCGGGAAGCAGAAAATAACATGATGGCGAGTTAACGGAGCGTGCCATGATAGATGAGCGTGCGCCGCCGCTGTTTACGGCTCCGTGTCTCCGCAATCTGTAACGCCGTGTGCGCGGGAGAGAGAGGCGCTCGCCGCGGCGCGAGCGAGCGAGCGAGCTCAGCTGTGAGGACTCGCACATCAGAGCTGGCAGCACACGCCGGGCCCCGCATCACAGCCAATTAACAGCCACTCTGAAAAATAAATACAAACCCAGCAGAGGACAAAGCCCGGATACCTTTTATCTGATTTACCTTTTCCCCTGCCACTCTTTTTTTATTTTTATATTGCTCCCAGTTTTCAAAATAACGGTACCATATAAAAGCGGAAGACAATCAGAATAAAATCAATTCTTAAAACTTGAGCGGGTTTCATTTCCCAATTCACTGATTTCAACTTTAAAAAAATAAATAAATGTGGGCATCCACAACACAATCCGCGGCACAGAATCTCGGCAGAGTGAATTGAGAAGATTGGGAAGTGAAAAGGGTGAGAGCTGAATGATGAAGGAGAGCTGTCTCCTGTCATTATTTGAGAACCCTGGATGAAAGACGCTATAAAAAGGCACCAGGATGATGTTGACTTTCCTGTCCGAAAGTTTGACTGATGACATGGCGCCCGGTCTTTTCTGTAGACGTCGTTATCAGGACGATGGATGAAATGTGCATGACAGTAATGGCATAATTAAACCATCATTAAATAATCCAATAATTACTTAAACAGACGCAATTAAATAATTCAATATGATATTAATCCTGTTGCAGCGACATACATACAGCGAATACAATATTGCCAAGGAGCATGTCCATTTCATTTAATGGGGGTGAGAACACTAGCAAATACAACATATGCGATAACTTGCAGATCTTTCATCCAATAGTTGAAATTCTTCATAAGCATGGAAAATTTAATTATATTACATTACATTACATTCATTTAAAAGATGCTCTCATTTAGAGCAATTTACACGGTACGAGAAACATGTGCATTCTCCTGAATAACCTGAGCAGCAGAGAGGACACCTGGCTAACAGCATTCCCAGACCAGCAAGTGAACATCACTAAAGCAGTAGAGCAAATTTAACTATGCTAACCCAGAGCCAAAATACAACTACTAAATACAAATGTGTCATGTGTGGAGTCTGTCCATAACAAGCCCTTTGAAGGGAATCATAAATAGTGTTACAACCTAAACTGCACAAGACACAGCCATTCCAGATTCCATATAAGAAAACTAAGCACAAAAAAATCCCCATAAATCCCTAAATTTGTAAAAGCACAGATAAAAGAACAAGATGATTAGAGGTTCAAACAGTGGACATTAGCATGTTCTTTTAGCAGAAAGGCTATGGTATTTAACCTCTAACTTTCTCTGAGTAATGTAAGAGTTTCATTTTTTCGTGTTTACATTGCACGGCTCCTGTTAATGACCAATGTGGCCATCAAAAAATGCCTTGCTTATTTATTCCTCAGTATTAAAAGTTGAGGAACAGGGGATCAAAGATTAGACTGACTATAAGTTTCTTTTCAATCTGTTGACTTGAATTTTGGAATTTGATTGGATCTGGGCAAAGGGCTATACTGCTGCGTATTTAGTCCGATTCCAGTGACATACATTTTATTTGATTTGCTAACAGGAATCAAAGTAGATTTAATTTACCTGAATAATTTACCTGAATTATTACCATAAATGTATTTGCACTTGAGACTTATAAACCCTTTTTTCAGTTGTTTTCAGTTTTTATTTCAGTTTTGTATTTTTGTTTTGATATTTGAATTCAGCCACAAAGCTTCCAGCGCTGAGCTAAATGACATCATCACCATACTGCAACAAATCAATGACACCAAGGCCAACATGAAATAATTTTACACATAAAGATCATTTCTACAGAACATTCTCTGGACAAACTAACATTGTGCACCTGCTGGGGGATGTTTCTAAAAATACGCAAACAAACAAGGGGATCTGGCGGAGGGGCGAGAGCGGTGGAGAAACAGCCGCGCGCTGGCGGGGCATATGGATCTGTGTGCGTTCACTACGACGGCCTGCCTCGAACAGGGGAATACAGATTTGTGTTTGTTGAGGACGTGGGGACAGATTTAAAGCGGGTGCAGATGTACCGTGCTGCACTGGCTGTGTGACACTGTTGACTTTGAGGAGAAGGAGACAGAGGGACAGGGATTTCCCCCCCTCCCCACCCCACCCCATTTAAAAAAAACAAAAAGGCAGAGCTTGCACGCACCGCTGGCGAGCGGCGAGAGCCAGGAAATGCACTGCCTGTGTGGACCAAGCTTAAGGCCCTAAATGAATATTCACTCGTGCCAGAACCCCATCTGTGAAACCCCATCGGCTGAAAGGAAGAGAGAGAAAGATAGAGAGATAAAGAGAGAAAGAGAGAGATAGATACTGAGAGGGAGTTGCTTAAGCCCATAGCCCAAAACCTGAGAATTCCTCAACTTATTGACTCTTTCTGGCTGAACCACTGCAATGAATTTTATTTCTGGTACCAACGTGAGTGGGCGGACCCAAACGGACCTGACGCATGTTCACCAGTTTAAACCACGGGCCCATATGTCTGGTGCTGCAGTAAAAACCCCTTATTCAAACGGGACGTGGCTGTACTCACCTTCAGGACCAGGTCCTTGGCAGAGGAGGACATGAGGATGCGGTCACACCAGGCGGGGCAGCGCGTGTTCATGTACTCTTTCCCCTGACTGCAGTCCTCGCTGTACGGGTAACTGGGTACGCAAACACACAACCGCCGTTACTGGAGCAGAACCACAGCCTGCGCTACAGGCAGGACACAACACAGCCTGTGCTACAGGCAGGGCACAACACAGCCTGTGCTACAGGCAGGACACAACACAGCCTGTGCTACAGGCAGGGCACAACACAGCCTGTGTTACAGGCAGGGCACAACACAGCCTGTGATACAGGCAGGACACAACACAGCCTGTGTCACTGGTGCAAAGTGACACAGGACCTGCGATGCTTGTCGGGAATGACACAGCCAATGTTACTGATACAAAACAGTGTATTTTTTTTTTTTTGTCACAAAAATTTAACAACAAAATATGTGCAAGTCAGTATTTGCAAATATTTACAAATGTGTATGCCTAAGTAATTACTCGATAATTACTGTTATCAAGCACATATTTCTGCAGCCTGATTCCCATTCCCCCGACTCCACATCTTCTCCTCATCACCCAATATTCCCATATCCCCTTAAAAAATCCTCTCTCTACCTTCCTTTCCACAGGTTACTTCTATTCACAATGGATTACCTATCGCCTGAGTGTTATGGCCCGACCACTGCACTCTCATTAATCTACGTGGGATGTTGGAGATTTACGAATCACGACCTTTACTGCTTTGCACTAATTTAAATCACTCTGCACAAGAACTTCAGTTAAATGCCTTAAATGTAATGCAAATGTTGATATAAAGGCCTCTTTAAAAAAACAATCCAAGACAGGTATCATAACACGTCTCCAACATTTTTGAAGAGACGCCACTTTAAAAGAAATTCAGATTCTTGTTGGCCGTAAACATATCCGTTTAAAGAAACCGTTACGGAATGACGCAGACAGACAGATGGAGAGCGCGAGGTGCGAACGTTTTCGTCGGCTAGCTCCAGCAGGCTCGCTCCGGAGTGAGCTACGGTTCTCAGGCACGTATACAAGCAGCACCGCCATCAAAAAGAGATTAAGCTCGTGGCAAACATCCAAGAGAGATTGTATTTGAAAGTGGGGGAACAATCCAGTGATTTAAGTACCCTCTACACCTCATCAAGCCCACACAGATTTACATTATTGAGAATCCAATTTGTTACGGGAGCTCATCAAACTTTGCCAGAGAAACACAATGAGAATCCAATTAGTTACTTGAGCGCCGCGACCAGTAGGAGTGCTTAGTGCAGCGCCGATGATATTTATAGATGAATAACCAGATAACTGCTCCAATCCTTTATTCTCTAAAATGTCTTTACTAGGGATACAGATGAACGCACGAAATAGACAACCAAATGTGTCTTTGTTTATTATCTGTCAAATCCTTTGTGAAAAGTTTATTGTTTCATTTTTTAAAATTCATTTTTGTAGTTTTACAGCCAACTTTGCAAAATAGCATTTTAGAATGAATTGAAAGCAACAATTACGTCTAAGGAAATAAACAAAAGGCAAACATCTGTGAACACAACTCTGAAATGAACAGTTGTATAACAAACAACAACAATATGAATATTATTATTGTTATTCTTATGATTATTTTATTACTACTACTAAGTTTGATTAAAAAAATGATTGCTCAATCAAGATGATGGACAGAAAGATAACTAGTAACTATAGTATTAGCACAGGTTTGTAGAACAGATACATTCATTCATTTATTTATTTATTAGTCTTCACCCTGCTTTCTGCTCTCGCTGACAGCCTTTCTGAGAGTCGGAGGCTCCCTTCATGTTCCTCCTGCTCATCAGTGCATGTTCCCCGTTAGCCTTAGCTGCAGCTCTCCGTTCATCTAGTTCTGACTGCACAGCTGTCCTGACAGTCCCCTGACCACACAGCCATAGTCCTTCACTTTTTACTGCAGTAACACAGCTCAATCAAAGCCATGCAGCGAATGCACCCACTGCATCCGCCTGAGGGGGGTGTCCCCCTTCCTTCCCAACCCTGTCACTGCTCAAAACACACACATTCACATTTTTTTACAGGTGCACCAAGGCCCACTATGGCCGGGTAGAGGTTCTAAACGAGTGGGGGGGGGGCGCTCATGAGAGAGAGACACAGTAACAGATATATTGTAGTGGGGGGGTTCGGGGCATGCTGGGCAGGTAAACTTGAACAGGTGTTGTGTGTCATTAGGCACAACTTTAAATGTGGAAACTCAGCTGGTTTTAAAAGGGGGCCTGATTTCCCAGTGGAAAGGGGGGGGGGGGGGAGCTGGAAGAAACTGCACAGAGGGAGGGGCAGGGAGAGGTAAGGACAGAGGCACACGGTCCACACATTAGCCATGTCTGCAGCGCCCCTGCACCAAACTCAGACAACAAAGCGCAAAATGTTTTCACTGATCTGCCTCCCAGCCTGTTTCTGCTTATTATAGCCTGTGTCTCTCTCTCAGCCTGCGCCTGCCTATTTTAGCCTGTGTCATTATTTCTCCCAGCCTGTGTCTATCTCTCCCAGCCTGTGTCTATCTCTCCCAGCCTGTGCCAGCCTATTATAGGCTGTGTCTGTCCCTCCAAGCCTGTGTCTGTCTACTTTGGACTAATCTCTCCAGGTATATACTGGACCACCAGGAAACTTCAAAGTCCTGAACAATCTGCTGTAGGGGATCTTAGGCTCAGCGAATACAGAAACAATGCAGAAATGCATAAACAAATGAGTCCAACTTAGCACAAGAAATAAAGGACTGAATTCAAACTTAACACCAGAAAAAGTAAAGGTTGTTTTAGAATACAGCATAACCAAAAAAAAACTTCACTTTAGGGCATGCCAACAATGTGGAATGGATCACAAAAATAATTCTGCTTCATGCCTTGCTGGTCAAACAGGAGGAAATCACAAAGGCCAGCCAAACTCAAACCAAAATGAACAAGCTCCCAGCATCAACTGAACTGAACTTAACTTGTAAGTACCAAGAGGGGGGAGGTGATGAATTATTAAATTTAGTTAAAATGAACATTTTTTCTGTTTAATGTCTCTCTTTCCTTCCCTAATCATTTTCCAAATATCACTGGTCAGCTTTTGGAAGAAAAAATATCTGAAGCCCCTCCTCATTTACTGGTTCGTGTTAAAAATGTGAAACATGGAAGAGAGGCAAGACACAACAATGCAAGATCAACGAGGAAATCCAATAATGGGGAAAAAAGAAAAAAGAAATGACTTGTAGCTTGACAGTTTGAGACAGGTCAATTAATTAAAAAGCCCAATTAGGGCCAGAACAGTGGAAGTCAGTCTGTGCTGCACAGGGAATATTTCCCTTATAGAGGAGCACAGTGGGAAAACCCTTCAATCTAAACCAAGAAGGTCCCGAATGAGCAGACCAGCAGTGACAGCAATTTCAGCAAGGAGAGGAACACCTCAGGGGAATTTTTTTATTTTGGGGACTTGTGTCTACCTCTACCCTCCCTTCCCAGCCACCCTGGGCCGGGGGTTGGTTGAGAATGATCTGTAATGTGAACAGAACTGGTGAAACACACGTTTTCTTAGAAACTCCCTACATTTTCTATGCGTGCCCACAATTTTCCAATTGCAAATGCTGAGGAGACAATGTCAATGCAATGTCAGCAAGTTCTGGGACCCCTGTCCCTTTGCCCCCCCCCCCACCCCCCCCAGCGCCTCTCCAGAGCAACGGCGTAGTGTGGCGCGCGGATGTGCGGCCAGGCTGATTTTCCCTGACGGCACGGCGCTAGATTACATGACAGCTCTAATGCAATGACAAACAATAGAGTGGAGCTTTCAGTGCGCGTGATTAATGCGTGCGATTAGCACGCTCACAAACTTATCTGGGAGCAAACTCAGCAGGTGGGTGTGAGAGCCCGAGAGCCGTCAGCTCCCATCCAGCCCGTATTACCCGCAACAAGACTAATTACACTAATTAATGGCCAGGCCTGATAAACACAACAATCGCCCACCTGTGCCTGAGAGACATGTGTTTCACACTCGCTCATGCGTGCGCGCTGTCTTCTCCTCTGTCACTCTTGCTCTGTCCCTCTCTCTCTCTCTGTCTCCCTCTCTTTTTCTCTCCTCTCTCTCTCTGTCTCCTCCTTTTTCTCTCCCTCTCTCTCCCTGTCTCCCTCCCTTTCTCTGTCTCTCCCTCTCTGTCTCACTCTTTTTTCTCTCCCTCTCTCTCTGTCTCACTCTCTCTGTCCCTCTCTCTCTGTCCCTCTCTTTCTGTCTCCCTCTTTCTCACTCCCTCTCTCTCTGTCTCCCTCCCTTTCTCTCTCTGTCTCCCTCTCTTTTTCTCTCCTCTCTCTCTGTCCCTCTCTCTCTCTTTGTCTCCCTCTCTTTTTCTCTCCTCTCTCTCTCTGTCTCCTCCTTTTTCTCTCCTCTCTCTCTGTCCCCCTCTCTCTCTCTGTCTCCTCCTTTTTCTCTCCCTCTCTCCCTCCCTTTCTCTGTCACACTCTTTTTTTCTCTCCCTCTCAAATTCAAATTCAAATTCAAATTGCTTTATTGGCAGGAAATACATAGGTACATATTGCCAAAGCATCATAAATCATTTCAAAATACATATTTACAGTGGAATACTAATAATGAACATTCTATTAAAATAAATTAAAAAAAAAAAAAAATATATATATATATATTATTATTATTATTATTTTTATTATCCCTCTCTCTGTCTCACTCTCTCTGTCCCTCTCTCTCTGTCCCTCTCTCTCTGTCTCCCTCTCTTTCTCTCTCCCTCTCTATCTCTCTGTATCCCTCTTCCTCCCTCAGTCTCCCTCTCTCTTTCTCTCTTCCCCCCTCTCTCTGACTCTATGATAACACGATATGGCGTCTCCAAGACCTCAGCTGACCAGTGTGTGACGTCAGGAGTAAGGGAGATAATATGCACAGAGCTCTGCATGTTCTGTGCTGCTACAGCTTGGCCTGGGTGCGCTATCTGAAGCCAGCACAGCGGACAGCGATTCCTAGCAGGCGCACGCTCTGTCCATTGACAGCACGTCAGATCAAATATGCAGCGGGGCGACGTGCATGCCGGAGTACCACATGACAGCGCAAACAGGAAGTGAGCCTGGTTTTGTCCTTTGTCTGCGGCTTGCTCCGCCCACAGCGCGGGCGGGGTGGGGGGGTGGGGGGTGGGAGGGGGGGCCGTCTCTGGCTGACTCACAGCTCCACAGTAAACGCCTAACCGCTAAACGCTCTTATCTTGTTCTACATAATGACAAATAAGTGACAAGTCAAACAGCATCCGACTGAGAAGCTGTGTACTTAATGAGGGTAATATAAACTGGCAAATGTGAAAGGAGGACTTGCGATAAGAGGTACAGTACCGGTGGGGGGAAAGGTCAGAGTTCAGGCTGGGGCGTTGTAGGGCAAAGGTCACGCCACTCCGTGTTTGGCATGGGAGGGGTGGGCGATAAGTTAAACACATCCCCTTTCTTCAGCCTTCAGTCCCCGCTGCTCTCACCTCGCCTTCAACGCCGCTTATTTGCCGTTGTCAGGGGCGATGTTTTTACAAGCGAGGCTGAGAGAGACAAAGTGAATCTAATTAATTTCTCTCTCTCTATCCAGAGCTGGGCGTGGCCTCGCTGCGTGTGAGGGTGTGCCAGGCGTTTCACCATAGACGTTTCCTGCGGTGCAAGAACCTTAAAGTTACTGCAGCGCAATAAGAACGCTCAAAAACTAGCTGTAGTAACACCCCAATAAAAAGCCTCAATATGCCAGGAACTGTAAGGATATTGCTTTGAAGAAAGACCCATTAAATTAAAAGCTTTCAAAGCACTCTTTCATTATTTCTAAATTTTCTAAAACTTCCGGAATTCAGAAATAGTAAGGTATTGTGTATAATAATTTTACATCGTCCATTAAAACCTTTGACCGAAAAGCTCTCGAACTGAGAAAAACAATCCGAGGTGATTAAAGCCAGACACGTGAACAGGTCTGGAGGCAGCAGCGATATCCTCCTCATACCCAATTAACGCTCAGCGCTCATTAATGCTCTCAGAACAATGTTGCCGTTGAGCTGCTAGCAGCTGGGCTGGCCGCAGCTCCAGAAAGAAAGAGCGCGTTGTTTCATTCCAGCGCTGCTTCAAACGGCCGCCACTAAGCTACATGCGGGACACTCAACAAACACAGCAGTCATGTGCTTCAGCACAGCTGAGGAGAGCACCTCCAGAGCCGCGGCCTGGCCAACGAAAACACGCCTCTGCTTTTCAGCGCGCGATCTGGGCCTGCTCTCCCTCTCTCTCTCCGCATCAGTCAGAACAATGTTCAAGATGGTGACATCACTTCCTGAGGTCTAGCGGGTTCACTCTCCGGGGTGGGGGGGGGGGGGGGGGGGCATGTCAACCAGTCCCTTCTTGCCAAAAAAACATCCCTCATCGTCCCAGCTATGCACAGCTAAAGATGGAATCGGAACTGTTACAGTGTGAAAGGAATCATGCCTGCTCCCCTAAAGAGGACATGCATGTGTGTACAGTATGCGTGTATGCATGTTTGCATGTATGTACAGTATGCGTGTATGCATGTTTGCATGTATTACAGTATGCATGCATGCATGTTTGCATGTATGTACGGTATGCATGTATGTTTGCATGTATTACGGTATGCATGCATGCATGTTTGCATGTATGTACGGTATGCATGTATGTTTGCATGTATGTATGGTATGCATGCATGCATGTTTGCATGTATGTACGGTATGCATGTATGCATGTTTGCATGTATGTACGGTATGCGTGTATGCATGCATGTTTGCATGTATGTATGGTATGCATGCATGTATGTATGTTTGCATGTATGTACGGTATGCATGCATGTATGCATGTTTGAATGTATGTATGGTATGTATGTATGTTTGCATGTATGTATAGTATGCATGTATGTTTGCATGCATGTATGTATGTACTGCATGCATGTATGCATGTTTGAATGTATGTACGGTATGTATGTATGTATGTATGTTTGCATGTATGTACAGTATGCATGTATGTTTGCATGCATGTATGTATGTATGCATGCATGCATGTATGTATGTATGTATGTATGGTATGCATGCATGTATGTATGTTTGCATGTATGTACAGTATGCATGTATGTATGTATGTATGTACGTATGTATCTTGTTCCCAAAGCTTTGTTTTCTTCCCTGAGGGAGAAGTCTCTCTCCAGTCCTTCCTCATAGACCTGTTGAGTTTGGAAAATGGATGTTAACGTGCCAAGGTTAGTCTGGGGCTGATCCCAGCTTCCTGTTAAACACCAAACACTGAGGAGAAAACTATATATCACACACAGCCCACCCTCACAACCCAAGTGCCCTGTCTAGACTTGGCAAACAGAGACACATCAGATTGGAGCCATGCTTTCTGCCTGAGCATATCTTTCCCTCTCTCCTTCTCTCCTTCTTTTTTCTGTCCCTCATTTCTCTCCCTCTCCTCCACCCTTCCTCTCTCTCCCTCATCTCTCACTTTCCCTCTTCTCCAACCTCTCCATCCCTCTTTCTTTCTCCCTCAGCTCTCTCTCTTTCCTTCATATCTCCCCCTCTCCCACTGGACGGTGCCTGCTCTAGTGAAGTTCTCCACAGGCCGGTCCCCTCTGATTGGTCTAACCTGGTTACAGAGCAGGACAAGCAAGCCTCTTCCTTCTGCCGTCTCTTTCGCTCGTCCCTAATTTCCTCAGCCACGGGTTCTCCATTCAATTTCTGCCTCGAAGAACAAAATAAAAAACCAGGACAAAGGCGGTACTCAAAAGCACTTTCTTTCAATCAACGAAATACATGTAAAAAAACAAACATAAATCATTCATTTGGGTTTTTAGGCCAAATGACCTCTCTGCAGGTCTCTCTGTAATCTCTTTTGAATCTGCCAGCGGTCCCAGCCGTCATGCTCCAAAATGGAGGACGCAATACTATTTCAGCGCACTGTGCACTTCCTTAATGAGATGGCGCAGTGTTCCTGTAAAGGGCATGGCGGGTATCTCTGTACAGGCCACTCTTTGGCTCGTTAGCGTGAGACAGCTGTTTCTACACACGCACTCGGGTTCCTACAGCGCACTGCGAGCGGCCCGGGCGCCGTCCCCCTGTCTCCCACCCCGCGCTCGGGCGCCGTCCCCCTGTCTCCCACCCCGCGCCCGGGCGCCGTCCCCCTGTCTCCCACCCCGCGCTCCGAGCGGCCCGGGCGCCGTCCCCCTGTCTCCCACCCCGCGCCGTCCCCCTGTCTCCCACCCCGCGCGCCGTCCCCCTGTCTCCCACCCCACGCCCGGGCGCCGTCCCCCTGTCTCCCACCCCACGCCCGGGCGCCGTCCCCCTGTCTCCCACCCCGCGCTCGAACGCCGTCCCCCTGTCTCCCACCCCGCGCGCCGTCCCCCTGTCTCCCTCCCCGCGCCGTCCCCCTGTCTCCCTCCCCGCGCCCGGGCGCCGTCCCCCTGTCTCCCACCCCGCGCTCGGGCGCCGTCCCCCTGTCTCCCACCCCGCGCTCGAACGCCGTCCCCCTGTCTCCCACCCCGCGCTCGGGCGCCGTCCCCCTGTCTCCCTCCCCGCGCCGTCCCCCTGTCTCCCACCCCGCGCTCGGGCGCCGTCCCCCTGTCTCCCACCCCGCGCTCGGGCGCCGTCCCTGTCTCCCACCCCGCGCTCGGGCGCCGTCCCCCTGTCTCCCACCCCGTCCCCCTGTCTCCCACCCCGTGCCCGGGCGCCGTCCCCCTGTCTCCCACCCCGCGCTCGGGCGCCGTCCCCCTGTCTCCCACCCCGCGCTCGGGCGCCGTCCCCCTGTCTCCCACCCCGCGCTCGAACGCCGTCCCCCTGTCTCCCACCCCGCGCTCGGGCGCCGTCCCCCTGTCTCCCACCCCGCGCTCGAACGCCGTCCCCCTGTCTCCCACCCCGCGCTCGAACGCCGTCCCCCTGTCTCCCTCCCCGCGCTCGGGCACCGTCCCCCTGTCTCCCTCCCCGCGCTCGGGCACCGTCCCCCTGTCTCCCACCCCGCGCTCGAACGCCGTCCCCCTGTCTCCCTCCCCGCGCCGTCCCCCTGTCTCCCTCCCCGCGCCGTCCCCCTGTCTCCCACCCCGCGCTCGGGCGCCGTCCCCCTGTCTCCCACCCCGCGCTCGGGCGCCGTCCCCCGGTCTCCCACCCCGCGCCGTCCCCCTGTCTCCCACCCCGCGCCCGGGTGCCTTACGGACACAAATTCACCCCAGGCTGAGAATGAAGTCTGTTTTTACATGGCGCCTGGGCGTGAAAGCCGCTAGGTTCTCCGTGCGCTGCGCAGTGTGGGGGCGTGGGGGGGGGGGGGGCCGTGCGCGCATGGCCGCTGGGGGGGGGGGGGGCAGCGCGTCCCACGGTCCACGCACCGGCAGGCTGGCTCCAGGTACACCACTGTCGGGGGAAAGCCAAATTCCACAGGCGGGTGCGCGGGTGCTCAGGGATGTCAGGGCTGACTCGGACGGACGGCTCCTTGAGGGCGAGCGGGACGGATTTACAGCTTGTAGCACATTCTTTAGAAGCAAACACGGCGCAGGAGAGTTTACCGATCTCTCCGCCCCTGCCCCCCCCCCAGCCTGGCTGGCCCTGGCAGAACTGCATTCCCCCAGCGATACGGGCAAAGGAGCCTTCACACGGACACCCTGAAGCACCCTGCGGCACGGCAGAGCAGCACACCAGGACCTGGACTTACGCTTTACTCATCTATTTATCCTTCACACATCCAAGCAAGCCCCTCCGCAATGACTAGTCCTACTGAAATGTCTGTTTCGTGGGAATCCTGTAAAACCCAAAATACTTGAGCTGAATATGCGAGGCTGTGCGTACAGTCTGCAAAACAGTCACAGTGCTCATCACCAGCTAGCATGCCATAAACCAAGTACTGACCGAAAGCAAACCTATCTAAACCCATTCTGCATCTTGGCTCTGAACGCTTTGCATAGCCGTACCTAGAACTAACCCTAAAACTATATCCCGACCCATTTGCTTCCTAATAAGACCCTGATGACTTAGCATTAGCGCTGTTCATTAGCTAAACCTGCATGTTGCGTATACACTTAGCCCGATGGCTGTGGGACAGCCCATGCTACATGTCTGCGTGTGACACACAGCCCAGGCCAGGGCAAACATTTGAGCGTACATGTTAGATTTGCAGATGTGGGTGCAGTGGGGTTACATGGGGTGTCTCCGCGGCTGTGCCCTGTGAGAGACAGCAGTGGGGGGGGGGGGTCTGGGGGCACTGTTACAGAGTGGGGGGGTGTTTGCAGGAACTCTACAGCTGAGTGGTGCTGACAGAGAGGAGCCTATGAGAGGTTCAGTAGCAAAGACTGGCAGCAAACACAGAACATTCTCACAATGTTGCTGCCGTGTAGTGGCAATGCTGTAACATTCACCAAACATTCCAGTAACACTGTGGGAATGTTCTGTGTTGTCCCTCACAGGGGGCATGGAAGTCTTCGAAACAGAGAGTAAGGACGGAGTTTTCTTCCTCGGGGGAGAAGGAGGTCAGGGTAGTTTAAGTTTTAATCTTTTCCTCACCGCTGGCCAGCGACAGTAATAGCAGGACCATGCAGCTTGTTGGTTAACATACAGCGAAGATAACGTATCATTTGATCCATTGTTAAATATATGCTAGATTGTACATTTCCCACATTAATGTGAGCACACAGCTCATTCAAACATTTTATTAAATGCTTTCATAGAGTCTGCAGATAACCTCCTGACTGATTTGGGTTGGACTAGGCGTGTGTGTGTGTGTGTATGCGTACGTGTGTGAGCATGCGCACGAGTGCATGCGAGTCTGTGTGTGCGTGTGTGTGTGTGCTTGTGTATGTGCAATAGTACCCTGGCAGTACACAGGAACAGGATGATAAATCCAAACCGCCGCTTATGCAGAGGGATGTAAATGACTGCCGGTGATTAAGACGAGGAGTCGCTGGAAAACACAGCGCGGTGCCAGAACCTTGACCCCCCCCTCACATCGCCCCCACAAACCCCACCCCTTCCTGCCGCCGCGGCCGCAGTTTATCAAGTAATTATTGTTTGATTACAGCGTTTCATTATCTACACTGATTGAGTCACTGCTGGCGTCAAAGGTCAGCCGCTATTACCGCCAGCCAGCGCCCCCGAGCAGTCGCAAACGCTTGTTTGCACTCCTTTTTTTCTCCTCCCTTTTTTTTCTTTCTGAAAGGGCTAATTGCGAATTCATTTGTTTGAGGAGGAGAAAGCGGAATGCGGGGGCCGTGCTTTTCCGTCACGTTCTAATGTGGAGGCGCCCGGGTCGATCTGCTGTTCCTCCTCAGCCGCTACCTCACTCAGCCAAGACCAGGAAACGTCCGACGTGGAAAATAAAAGCGCAAAAAGGGGGGGGGAGGAAGAGCGAGACGGAAGCACTCTTAATTTGTCACATCCAGGGAAGTTAAATATGAGTGTCAATATGAGTGAGGCTGAAACCCGTGGTCCTGGACCGTCCTGGTTGGACAGCTGAAGGGGCACTGAGTGGCAGGAGAGCTCTCGGTGTGGGCGTGGCCTGAGACGGAGACGGTCGTCAGAGCCGTCGCTGGGTGATACTCTTTATCCGCTCAAACTCGTCAGTTCACGGCCACACCAGCAGGCGAAGACCACCCCCCCACTATGTCCATCAACTGTTAAACAAGTGGGAGGGGGGTCCCTGGTTTTTATTTCAGCTCAGCTCTTACTGCTGGAATGACCTACTTGGCCTTGGTTTATATGTGAAGCAGAAGCAGCTACTAAAGGACACTAACAGGGATTCCAAACTTCATCAAAGTACACAGTAAAACAAAGAAACAGATGTTTAAAAAAAGGAAAAAAAAAACATTTCTTTCACGTTTTACACACTACTTCCACACCGCATTCTATCTATGACATCACACTTCTTGGTTCTGTTCCATCATTTGCTTTCAATCACACTACTAGAGTGGAAATTCTACACATTGCAACAATCATGGCTGTAATAATAGAGCTGTGATGTCATAATGGATCTGCCCAAGGCAACCTTTGATTGGCAGCTATGTTGGTCCACATTAAGTCCTTCTTCACAGGGCTTTCCTGATCCCTCATGTGATGAGTCTTTGAACTGCCAAAACGCAACCTTTACCAAAACCAGCACCTCCACACTGAGAACCCCTGTCCCTTATAGAGCAATGCCTAACACGTCACACATCCAAGGAAAATCACAGGCATTCATTGGTTGAAAAAGGTAGAGAAAATGTCCACACCTGGGAGGAAAGGCGATCTCCAGCTCGTTCAGGCGGTCCTTAAATACCGACAGCTCTTTGTCGTACTCTAACAGCTGAGAGAGAGGGGGAGAGAGAGAGAGAGAGAGAGAAATAAAAAGTAAAATAGGGTTAATTCCTTTATTTCTTCATTAGATATAGCATGCAATATAATTTAAGTCAGTTATTCAAGGAATGAGAAGCGTGTGCGTGTGCGTGTGTGTGTGTGTGTGTTGTATCCAGTTCAGTCTAACAGCAGTGCAGGCCTGCCTTGGTCCCTGTCGGGATGGGGTGGGGGGGGGCGACGTTTCGGGGTAACCCTGGTTTTTGTGACAGCGGCACGTTTTCCCGCTCTTCATCAATCATGTCTGGTCTCCCAGCTGCACGGGCGCAGGAGCGTGGGAGCGGCTGCCGCCCAGATTGTGATTAGATGATGTCTCTCCCCCCCCCCCCCACCCTAAACAAACCTCATAAATCATCAGTGAAAAGTGCAATTAGCAGCTACGTGTACACATTAATTATCTGTGAGAAGCACAGGTAGCAGATACACCTGCATCAGCGCCTCCGCACCCCACCAGGAAGCACCCAGGGACCTCCCGACGGACACGGGCCACACCCCCAAAGCGGCCCCACCCGAAACCGGCAGATACACCCGATTAAGACACGCGCAGAACGAAGGAAAACACAGCGGCAGACGCGGGCCTCTCTGACGGCTTCATCGTGAAATGCCACGAGCTCCCACACGATGACTCACACAAGCACATCATGTCACAATGACATCGACCTATCACGCGCCTGCAATTTCTGAATCCTAAACGAGATGCAAAACATGCTTTAGACGGCACCAAGGGCCGTTCTCCGGGAGGGAAAATATACATGTAATCAATACTATTGATCAGCTTGCATTTCCGATAGGCTTACGCAATAACACGGTGTTCTGAATTAGGTGAATATGCATTTGAGAACGTAAATGTACGGTGATGGATTTGTGGTTTATATCAGCGTTTATCAGCCTGGGTGTGTCCCGGTTATGTTCAGACCAAACATTGTTATTATATTTGAGTTTCAGTCACGTTCACCATTGACTGCACAGCAGATGGAAATGTGGGCGCATGTACACTGAGTGTATGCGCTTGTTTGAGTATGAAAGTGTATGACTGAATAACAGCCTGAGAGCCAGCGTCCATAAATCAAAGTGCGTGTGTGTGTGTGTGTGTGTGTGTGTGACAACAAGCAGATGTATTTGCGAGTGTGAGTAAGTAAGAACGTAAGTGCATATGAGTAATGGTGTGTGTGTGAGTGTGTGTGTGTGTGAGTGTGTGTGTGTGTGTGTGTGTGTGTGAGTGTGTGAGCATGACGCCCGGGTGAATCAGAACCCTAATGCGCGGGCAGACGCGGGTGATTCGCGAGGGTGACGCGGCGGCGGGGCGGAACGGCGGCCATTGCTAGCGTGCGCCGCGGTGCGCGAGCGGAGCGCGGGCCGGTTCAGGAGGCCAGCCGTCCGGCATTCATCAAACTCAGCCGGGCCGGGTCAGGGGAGAGCCCACCGCCTGCCAGCGAGCGCTGGAGCGGCTGGACGCGCCGCCGCGCGTGTGTGTGTGTGCGCGCCGCGTGTGTGTGTGTGTGCGCGCCACACGTGTGTGTATGCCCCGGCGCGTGTGTGTGTGTGCGCGCCACGCGTGTGTGTATGCCCCGGCGTGTGTGTGTGTGCGTCACGCGTGTGTGTATGCCCCGCCGGTGTGTGTGTGTGTGCGCGCCACACGTGTGTGTATGCCCCGGCGCGTGTGTGTGTGTGTGCGCGCCGCGTGTGTGTGTATGCCCTGGCGCGTGTGTGTAGGTCACGCTCATGTGTGTGTATGACCCGCCGCGCGTGTGTGTGTGCGCGCCGCGCGTGTGTGTGTGTGCGCGCCGCGCGTGTGTGTGTGTGTGCGCGCCGCGTGTGTGTGTATGCCCCGGCGCGTGTGTGTGTGTGTGCGCGCCACACGTGTGTGTATGCCCCGGCACGTGTGTGTGTGTGTGTGCGCCAGCGTGTGTGTATGCCCCGGCGCGTGTGTGTGTGTGTGTGTGCGCGCCACGCGTGTGTGTATGCCCCGGCGCGTGTGTGTGTGTGCGCGCCACACGTGTGTGTATGCCCCGGCGCGTGTGTGTGTGTGTGCGCGCCACACGTGTGTGTATGCCCCGGCGCGTGTGTGTGTGTGCGCGCCACACGTGTGTGTATGCCCCGGCGCGTGTGTGTAGGCCACGCTCATGTGTGTGTATGACCCGGCGCGCGTGTGTGTACGTCCCGCAGATGTGTGTGTACGCCCCGTGCGTCCGCACACACTCCTCGCGGCTGCTCAGCTAAATTAGGAGGGCTGTCTTTCATGAAGCGCCAGCGCACTGCCAGGAACAATATTTTCTTTAAAAAAAAAAGAAGAAAAAAAAAAGGAGAGAGGGTAAAAAACCATTTGCGGTGGGTGATGTGCTTAAGCCTTAGGTGAATGTTGAGTAATTCATTTAGGGTGACGGTGAAAACCCACGGGCTGAAATTTCACACTACATTTCATCCCGGGTCAATTAAGCAGAATGATTTGCTGGTCTGATGGGTCAGCGGCAATAACACTGCTTATATAGGCTCAAGGGCTCATTGCGTTATAAAGCTGCAGTAGTTTATCAGTAAGAAATGACCTTGAAGTTCGGACTGAGAGCGGAGGAGCCGGTGGCCCACGTCTTCAAGCGCAGACATATATAATAAAATAAAATAAAATAAAATATTAAAAAAATGAAAAAGTGCCCAAAACGGCATTCGGTCAGATTTCTTGCTCCGTTCCAATAAACGGCGGCCCCTAAATCAAGGCGGGGGCTGTTTTTATCGTGGAAGGGGGATTTGCAGCGAAAGGCGGGAGAAGCCCCAGCAGCGCGCGTCTCCAGAAGCGCACCGCCGAGCCGTCCTGAGACGTAATTGTGCTTTGATTTATCAGTTGTCAAATCCCTGCCTGACAACACCTGCTGCCATTAAAGCCATCAATAATGGACGGGGGTGGGGGGGGGAGGGTTCAAAGGTCATTTAATTTAATTTTTTAAGCCTTCTCGCTGTGCTCTCATTGCAGGGCCGTATTTTTCCCTGTGTTTGTGAGATGTTGATTATTTAGTGCGGAAGCCAGGCAGCGCTGTGGGGAGAGCACAGGCAGCGCTGTGGGGAGAGCACAGGCAGCGCTGTGGGGAGAGCACAGGCAGCGCTGTGGGGAGAGCACAGGCAGCGCTGTGGGGAGAGCACAGGCAGCGCTGTGTGGAGAGCACAGGCAGCGCTGTGGGGAGAGCACAGGCTGAAAGACGAGGGTCTCGGGCCCCACAAACGCAGCTCCCTGCTGAAGACCCCGTTACCCTGCCCCGCGTCCTCCACTGGGTGAAGCTTTAACGAACAGCAGTCCCATAGGGCGGTGCGGAACAGTCCTTTTCATCAAACGCCTGATGATTATTCCACACTTTCATTTGTGTTATTGTGTAATTATCCAGAAAAACTATTAAAGGAACAAGCTTGGAATTTAAGGAAGTCTGCTATCAATTTCAAACGCGAGAATGAAAGAGAGAGAGTGAGAGAGAACGAGAGCGAGGGAGAGAGCGTGAGAGAGCTCGAGCGAGAGAGAGAGAGAGAGAGAGAGAGAGGAAGAGAGAGAGAGAGGGAAAGAGAGAGAGAGACAGAGGGGAAGAGAGAAAGAGTGGGAAAGAGAGAGAGAGAGAGAGAGAGAGAGAGAGGGGAAGAGAGAAAGAGAGGGAAAGAGAGAGAGAGAGAGGGGAAGAGAGAAAGAGAGGGAAAGAGAGAGAGAGAGAGAGAGAGAGAGAGAGAGAGGGGAAGAGAGAAAGAGAGGGAAAGAGAGAGAGAGAGAGAGAGGGGAAGAGAGAGAGAGAGAGAGAGAGAGAGAGAAGCTATTGTTTTTAAGTGGTAATCAATAGCGGTGAAGGAGGAAGAAAAGGCGGGCGTGAGCGCGGGTGAGCTGGCCGAACAGTAAAAGATCATATCCCTGTGAGGTCAGAATTTTATTTAGAAAGCGGCTTTACTGCTACTTAAGTGCTCTGACAGGTAACGTATCGAACGGGGAGCTGTGCTGCTTGGGCAGTCTGGGGAGGGCGCCGCCATCCCGTCCTCTCCCCATCCTCCCCGCCCCCCGCCCCCCCCGCCTGCCCGCCACTCCCCGCCCCCGACAGGAAAGTTCATCACTCGCGCCGGACCCTCCCTCCTGCCGAGCCCGCTCCAGACACCACACAGATAAAGTTCAAATAAAGAGATACTGAAACAAAATCAATGGCCCGGAGGGAGATGGGACGGGTCGGGACGGGGGGGGGGGGGGGGGGATCTTCGCTTCGCGGACGGGACCGCCGCGCCTTGTCTGACCCGCCGGGCTTCTCTCCGGCTCCTCCGTCGCCCACCGCCTCACCCCCCCCCCCCACCCCCTCCCACCAAACCCCCGTCTCCACCCCCACGGTGCGGGGGAAAATTTAATCTTCCCAAATACTCATCAGAGCACTCCATCCTCCGCACCTGACAGCCCCGCGGATAATTAATTATACAATTTCGATGGGAATATCGACTAAACAAACCTATAAATCATACCAAAAGTCAATAGGCATGGACACATTCAATCATGTCCTAAGCAATGATTACTCCTCTCAAAATACAATAATTATTTTCAAGAGCTGGCCGGAATTAAATTTCTGTCAAGCCGGTACAAGTCTAGTGGTTGATGAAGGATGCGATGGATTTTTTATTTTTATTTTTTATTTTTTTTAGAACTGGGCGTAGGAGACATTTATCCTTTCGGAAAGGTAGTTTGTTTTATAAGGATCACAACACTGTGTGTTTAACTAGACCATGACGATTAGATTATCTCCGATTGCTCACTGTGTCATCCATCTCCCCGCGCGCGGAGGATGTGTCGCTCGCGCTCGCTCGCTCGCTCGCCCGCCCGCCCGCCCGCCCGCCCGCCACCCCACCCGCAAAGTGAGCCGGGGTTCTGTTCCACCCAGCCGGGGGGGGGAGCAGGGGAGGGCGCGTCTAATGCGCGGGGCTTTCTTAATGGGTCTGATTGCGTTTTTGTGCTTTTATTCCCCCCCCCCCCCCCCCCCCAGATGAAGTATCGCACGCTGAACTCAACCCAACAGCCAGTGGGGAGGGCTTCACTGGGAGAGTGTGAGGCTCTTTTTCACCACAGACAGTGGGGACAATCTGATCGGATACGCTGCCTCCGACTGTTTGGGGGAGCATTAAAGAGGCGCTTGACCTCGGGGACCGTAACCTGGCGCGTCTCGAAGAACGCCGGGACCGACGACCACACCTACACCCGTCTGTCGCCCTCGCAGCGAAAGACGCCGTGCACATTATCTAAGAAAAAAAAACCCTCCTCCTGCTGCATTTCATCAGATTACCTTACAGCACAATCTTTTCTTCAGAATGTCTAAAAGCGAACCTTACCTGGGTTCCATTGTTTTCCCGGAAAACATCTTGGTTAATATAACTAAACAGCTTCTTTTCGAGATGAAGAACGACCTAAAAAAGGAAAAAACAGAAGAGGAAATTACAGAAACATGCAAGACTATTTTTATAACACAGCACTGTAAGTAGATTTGACCAATCTGTGTGCAGGCCAATCTGGCCAATTATTATCTGTCCACCATTTGCACAAACTACTCGTTCCCGGGAAAAAACGAGTAGAAAAACCCGGGAATAACCCTTCAATTTCTCAATTTTGAGAGACTGAAAACAGTCATTAATTAAAATTCCATAAAAATTCAAAAAGCTCCTCTCTCTTCTCAAGCCAAATACACAGTGCAAAGGTTGTGGTGACATAATGATTGCTATTAAAGCAGTTCGGACTAATAAACTCATTTCAATTAGTGTGTCAGCCCCTGTTGAATGTCCTTGTGTCGTGTGTGTGTGTGTGTGTGTGCGTGCGTGTGCGTGTGCGTGTGCGTGTGCGTGTGCGTGTGTGTGTGTTGGGTGGGGTGGGGGGAAGAGAGAGGAAAGAGAGAGAGAGAGAGAGAGAGACACCCGGTGTGTGCCATTACCTTCCGATCATTGTCTGTCTCCCGGAATATTAACTTGTCGACTTCGTTGGTGTCCGCTGCTCTGACAGTCTGCATTGTAGCTGAGGAGCACAAGGTCTGTGTGGGGGGGGGGGGGATGGGGGAGAGAGGTGACGCTGCATTATCAGCAGGTTAAATTCTGGGGGTTAAAATAATGAAATTAAACCCCTAGCGCAGCACCAGGAGTGTACCAATTACCTAGAACTAAGCACGCAGAAACTGCTGGAATGTGTTAGCTGTCCATTATGGGGACTCTGTACGCTCTGTTTTGATAGTTTCAATATCAGGAATTTTTCAGGGCAAAAACAGAAACAGGTCCTGACAGGAAGCTAAAAATGAATTTTAACATTTTACAGCATCACTTTTTTCCCCATTATTCACCCTGGTGGCCCATCAAGGCTGCCACCCCTACCCCAAATGCCCCCCCCCCCCACCTCCCTAAAAGGATGTGGCAAACACATACTTCCCAAAAAAAACGAAATGATTTTCAAACATTCTGAGGAAGCTTTTTATAAAAAAAGAGCAGGGCTCTCACTTTCACTGTCTTTATTCGGGGACACATCCCCTGACCTTCAGGGTCTGGTGCAGGGTTAAATTCCCTTTTGTGGACTCTTTTAACAATTAGTTAAACATTGGACCATCTGTGTTTGAAGACAGTTGAATCAGATAATCCCTGTGGCCAGTGGTTCCCATAGCGCGTCGCTGGGGACTCCGGCTGATTCCAATTCAAAGCACAGATTAGTCAAACAGGTCAAGCCAATATATGGAAGGGGGGGGGGGGGCTCTTTAGACTGAAATGTCACAAATGAGCTCTGCTTGCCTGAAATGGCACACCAGATTAGAACAAACACCCGCTGCAACTCAAAGTGGAAGAGCCCTCCCAGTGTCTAAAGCCCCAACAAATCGCTCCATCTTTCACTCATTTAGAGCTTCCAAACACAGGGTCAATGCAGTGCTTCTGCATCCACATGCTAATGCGCTTAGAGAGCTTAAGCAGATTTCTGGAGTGAATAGGGCAATGAGAGACTAAGGGGGGGTGCAGTTGCGGGGGGGGGCTGTAGTTACCCTCCCTGTCACAAAGTCATTGTAGCCATCCTGGCTGATGAAAAATGAAAAAAGAAAAGTTCAGAAAATGAATTTACAATTTTCACTATTGTTACTGGTTCTGAAAAAAAACAGGTTAATAGATTGTTTTTTTTTTGCAACTTCCTGTAAAGAGATGCTCAGACCTCAAACACCCCCTCAAAATGTGCCTGAAGAAGCAGAAAGAGGGATGAGCGGAGGAAGAAAAAAGTATCTTATTCAAATGAGTCTTTCCAGTTACTGACTTTTACAAGCGTTTGGCTTTTCTAATTCTTTTCAGAGTCTTACCCCCCCCCCCACACACACACACACACACACAACCCTGTCAGCTTCGCAAATCCCAAACTCAGCCAACCAGAAATCTCCCGGTGTCTCGGCATAGGCCCGAAGCCCCAAACGCACAGCTTATTTAAATGAAATACCATAGTTTTAGCTTACAGAAATGCTTTCTCCATTCATGTTAAAATTATTCTCATAATCCAACAGCCAGAGCCTTTTGCAAAGTGTTTGTCAGTTCTTAGATGGCGGGGGGGGGGGGGGGGGGGGTCAAAGTCACTTGTCAGAAATGATGGACACCCCACTACACCCCCCCCCCCCCCCACGCCCCCCCGGCTTTTTGCAACTTTTAGTACTTCTCAAAGCGCGGACCAGTGAGATCACCCTCAGGTTTACAATGCCGCTCCTGCTTTGCATTCCCCGTTTCCTCCTGTCATTGTAAACTCTGTGATAGGATTCTTTTTCCTTTTTTGGCATGTTTTATTGAGCCGTTTACAAGACGAATAAAAACACGATCAGAGTGCTAGCCTGGAAAAGACGAGAGAGAAGAAAGACACTCATTCACCTTGGTCACTCATATCTGCTCCAGTACTGCAGGGTCCAATACCATACTTTGTGGCGTTTTTTTGTCTGGATGGATGGATGAATGAATTAACTGGCACTGGTATAACATTACATTAGCGGCATTTAGAAGAGGCTCTTATCCAGGGCGACACAACGTTTTCATTGAAACACATACTGATGCAATTCTGGTTAAGTACCATGCTCAGTGGTACAACAGGAGAGCCCTACCTGGGCATTGAACCTGCAAGTTTTATGTTATAAGCCCACTTCCCTACCCATTACACTTCACTTCCAGCTGGTATCCAGCTTCAGTACTTCCATACCATTCCATTCTGCATTTAGCAGACACTCTCATTCAGAGTGACTTACGCAGCCAATATTATATTTATATATACTGTACACACACACACACACACACACACAGATATATATATATATATATATAATCCATTTATACAGATGGGTATTTTACTGAAGCAATCCAGGTTAAGTAACTTGAAGCTAAAGGGTACAGCGGCAGTGCCCCACCTGGGAATTAAACTCACAGCCCCTGCATTGCAAGCCCAGTTCCCTTGTAATGTTCCCAGTGCTGCTTCTGTGTGTTTGGCGCACACGCGGACTGTGATACGCACAGCCTAAACAGCCATCTCCAACCCTGTCCCTATACTGGCCCTGGTCCGGTCGATCGGTCTGTGATTGATCAGTCGGTCACATGACCGCCACCCCCCCCCCCCCAACTCCATCAGCGCTCAGTGCCAGCTGAGCGAGCGCATCTCCGATCAATCACAGAGCGCGGGCCTCAGGGAGCGCCGCCATCGGGGGGTTAGCAAAACAACTCCCCTCCCGCACCACCACTCATCAGGCCCAATCAGGCAATTCCAGCCCTAACGAAGCGGGATTAACTGGAACCCCATGCCTTGGGTTACGAGCCTGATCAGCAGGGAGAGGGAGGTCCGGTGTTCGGTGAAGAGGAGGGATCAGCTGTTCGGTGAAGAGGGATGCGATGACCACGAGTTCGGCCAGCAGACCTCCTCTAACCGTGGAACACGCGGCAGTAATGGACGGCGCTGAGAGGAGGGGGGGAAACGCGGGCCCCTCTCTCACCGAACCCGAGGCGCACCAGTCCATGCGTTACGTGGCCTAACGCGAGTTACGCCCTGAACATGCTGCCGCTGCCCCCGAAACCACGCTAACCAAACTCATCTGAGAGGAATCGACTTTTCACTCGCTGCTCGAGGACGGGAAGGGCAGGAAAACAACAGCTGTCAGGGACGGAGGGATGGAGGGAGGAGAGGAAAAACAACTTTTTAAACTGAGTGCATTTTCTGATGCCGAGGGATTTCGGGGTGTGAACGCAGATTTGGGGGGGGGGTGCAGGGAATGGGTGGAGAGGGTGCTTTTCCGCTGACCCAGCCTAATTCGGGGGCTAATCTCACCCTCCAACGCCCACCCCCCCCCCCCCCCAACCATAAGGAAGCGAATGGTGAACAGGCCAGTGTGCTCCAGATGTTCCAGAGGAGATCCTATTCTCTTTTAAAAGAGAGGGGTTAAAGCAATCTGTTCCACATCAAAGCCGCCCCCCCCCCCCCACTCCCCCGACATTCACACAACCCCCCACCTCCCTCTACCCTCCACCCAACTTGATTGTCCTGGAAGCTCCTGCTTCAGTGCAGCAAACAGGATCTCCAAAAATCCCCTGCTCAAACACCATACTCGCACCGGGTTTCCACAAGGCACACAAACACACGCAAAGGCATGCTGTGTTCATGCACACACATTATCTTATAGCGCTCGAGTGGACATTCTTAGGAAGACAGCACTTTCCCCATAAAGCATGTATTTGTGTGCGTGCGTACGCGTGTGTGTGTGTGTGTGTGTGTGTGTGTGTGCATGCATGTGCAGTTCAACCACTCAACTGCTGACATACTTCTGTACCTCAGTCTCACACAAGAGGCTGCCAGTTCGATTCCCTGGCTGCCTCACTCGGCCCTCAGCATGTGAAGCTATACTCTGAGGGCCCTGTGGGACTGAGCGCCTTCCTCCGACAGGGCGGGGCTCCCCTAGTGCTGCAGTCCCCACAACACACACACACTTTCACTGCCACCAGCCCCCACAACACACACACTTTCACTGCCTGCAGTCCCCACAACACACACACACTTTCATTGCCACCAGTCCCCACAACACACACACTTTCACTGCCTGCAGTCCCCACAACACACACACTTTCACTGCCTGCAGTCCCCACAACACACACACTTTCACTGCCACCAGTCCCCACAACACACACACTTTCACTGCCTGCAGTCCCTACAACACACACTTTCACTGTCTGCAGTCCCCACAACACACACACACTTTCACTGTCTGCAGTCCCCACAACACACACACACTTTCACTGCCTGCAGTCCCCACAACACACACACTTTCACTGCCACCAGTCCCCACAACACACACACTTTCACTGCCACCAGTCCCCACAACACACACACTTTCACTGCCTGCAGCCCCCACAACACACACACTTTCACTGCCTGCAGTCCCCACAACACACACACACTTTCATTGCCACCAGTCCCCACAACACACACACTTTCACTGCCTGCAGTCCCCACAACACACACACTTTCACTGCCTGCAGTCCCCACAACACACACACTTTCACTGCCACCAGTCCCCACAACACACACACTTTCACTGCCTGCAGTCCCTACAACACACACTTTCACTGTCTGCAGTCCCCACAACACACACACACTTTCACTGTCTGCAGTCCCCACAACACACACACACTTTCACTGCCTGCAGTCCCCACAACACACACACTTCCACTGTCTGCAGCCCCCACAACACACACACTTTCACTGCCTGCAGTCCCCACAACACACACACACTTTCACTGTCTGCAGTCCCCACAACACACACTTTCACTGTCTGCCGTGAACACACAAACTTTCACTGCCTGCAGTCCCCACAACACACACACTTTCACTGCCACCAGTCCCCACAACACACACACTTTCACTGTCTGCAGTCCCCACAACACACACTTTCACTGTCTGCCGTGAACACACAAACTTTCACTGGCAGTTTTGTGCAGTTGCTCAGGGCAGCCCTGGCGGTAGATAGAAACGCATTGTGTGTGTTTGGAGCAGGGTGATTAGATCGTGATTAAGAGGAGAGCATGGGGGGGCGGGGGGGTTTAGGATAGCTGGAATAGGGCTCCCCAGTTCCCGTAGGTCTGGGGGGTGGGGGGGTGGGGTGGTCTGCGCTGGGGTTGGCGCTGGCGAGACAGGAGCCTGCCCTTTCTGCAGGCCCCGGCCACAGAGCGCCATTATGCCCCGCTCGCCACGCAGAAGGATGCCAGCGCGCTCGGGCCGTGCCAGCGCTGGCAGCCGCGCCCGCCGCGTCTCTGCATGCGCGATTGAGACATCTGTCCGCTCGCCGGGAACCCGCGGCACCCACGACAACACATTTCCCCTCACCTCCCCGACAACCATTAAACAGGAATGATTCTAAATCACTTCTGACCCCCCCCCCCCAAACACCCCATGCTGGAGGACGTCCAGGGCAGCGACAGTACTCCTGTAGAAAGCCCCCCCCCCCCCCACTCTTTGGTTTGCTAATTAATCCTGTTTAACAAAAATATATTAATCAGAGTCCTGACCGGAGCAGGTGATGGGGTACAATTTTGGGAGGGGGTCAACCTGCACCACTCCTGATTACCAAATTCAGCTGGCACTGGCAGGGCGGGGGGGGGGGGGGTAACTTTTATTGAGCGTTTGGAGAATGCTTAAACTTTCACCAAGCTGAATATTAAATCCCACCCTGAGACGCGGAGCATGAATCAGGGTTTATTCGAACCCCGGTCAGCCCCCTACAGCGCAACACTGTTTTACGGGGACCTGGGGCAATGGAGGGGCGTGGAGGCGCTGTTGGGGGTCTCTCGGCACCCCGCACTCTCCAACGAACCGAGAGAAGGGCGCAAGGTAATGATAATGCCCGCCTATTTATCTGGTGCATATAACATCTGGGAAACTTCTCTAAAACAATCGCAGGCCTCCCCAAGTGCCATTCTGCCCCATGTTACCGTCAGGTCCCAGTAAAACGCATTTGTCCCCGCGAAACGGATAATGGACAGGCCACAAATCATCCCTACACAACAGAGTGGGGGTGTCAGCACAGGAAAGGGCCTGTGTGTGTTCCCCCCCCCCCCCCAACCCCCCGGTTTTTAACTCATCTGCTCTCCCATTCAGACGGTCCTGCAGGACAAATTGACCTGCTTGGTTGTCTTTCAGAGTCAGTGCAGCGCACAGAGAAAGGGACAGAGCTAAGACACTGAGAACAGCCCTATAAAAATTCATCACTTTAACCCTGCTGACCCCACACACACACACACCCACACACACCACATATACACACACACACACCCCACACACACACACACACACACACACACACAGGCACACACCACACACACACCACAAACACACAAATACAAAAACACACACACACATACAGAAACACACTGACTTGCACACACTCGTCCATACATACAGAAGCACACACACACACACACACATAGAATCACACACACACACCCCTCTCTCCTCTCCTGGAAGGCCAGCAGATGCCTCATTGTGTCTGACGGAGGGGCTGTACTGCACAGTACACTAGGCAGGAAGCTCTGGACTGCCACCTGTACAAAGAGAGGCCAAGCAAAGATTTAATCCCCAAACTCAAGCCCACCTCCCCACTGCTGCTGTAAGTCAGCCGCTCAGAACCAATCGCAGCAGATGTCCGCAAGACTGTTTAACATGCAGGCTTCCGCAGCCTCTCCCCAAGGCAGTAAAACGCCCATTTCAACACGTTTCTTTCCCGACAGAGTCACGCTGAAAGGTATTCTAATGCTGATCAACTCGCTTGTTGTCAACAGCGACGGCTCCTCGATTAAAGCTTTCTTTTTTAAGGAAAGGAAACAAATAACTCAACCAACTTCTGTTTCTCAGATTCACGTCTAAGACTTCACGCCCCCCTGACCTACGGACTTTGTGTACAAGTTTCCTCTCTCTCCGTCACTCCAACGTTTCTGAGCCGACGTCCTGTCCTACGGACGCTCGCTCACTTCCTGCGGAGGCTGAAGGGAGAGCGATGGAGAAACACATTCAGCGTCCGGAGGGCCCGGGGGGCGAGGGCCGCATCGCAGGCTCGCTAACAGAGGGCTGAGCGCGGAGCTCAATCAGAGGGCATAAGAGCCCTGATCAGCCATCGGAGATATCCGCTAAACGGCTGTAACCGCTCCAGTTCATTACCGCCCTGATCAATACCATCACGGCGGACCACATAATGACACCTTAATCCAGGCCTTTACACTAATAAACCGCTCCGGACTATCTATTATATCTGCACAGGTAAAATAAATCACAAGCCCATTGACAGCACAATTACTGCGATTCAAGTCCACTGAGGGGTGGGGTGGGGTGGGGAGGGGGGGGGGGGGGCAGAGTGAAAAAAGCCAGAGAAGTTTACGTAGATAAAATAAATAAATTGGGGAAAAAAAGAAGTTTTTTTTCCTACCCTGTTAAAAAGGTCAATTATTTCAGTTAAAATAACATCCTGAATAAAGGACTCCTGACTCCTGGAAGCCAGGCCTGAGTAATGCCACAGGGGTGAGGAGTTTTCCACAAAAAGTGCTTCATTCCCTTTTTTTTTAAGAAGGGTCTTGGCATTCGCCCCCAGCCTCTCTCAGTGTACAGTGTGAAAGGGTCCGGGCCACAATGCCTTCGGCCCAAACAAAGAACAATGATTCATTTTACGCCCCTGTGTTTGTTTGCTCCATTTCATCTAAATGATGTGCTTGTCCATAGTGGGAAAGGGGGGGGGGGTGCTGTGGTGTGACTCAAGGAGAAGAGGAGGTTGTGGTGGTGGTGGGGGGGGGGTAAAGGTACTAAGACTGGGCCCCGCTTCACTGCGGCTACGCTGTGCTAGGCAACCATCAAGTGGGTGGGCTTTGTCATACATTTTACCCCCAAATTTCATGCCCATCCCCCTAAATGTGACCCCACTCCGAAGCTTTTATGCCCCTGACAACTTAGCGCAGGAAAACATGCAGCTCCTCTGATAGCATGAAATCGGGAACAAAGGCGTCCCCCCCGCCCCGGAGAGGGAAAGGGGGCCGCGCCCCAGGACCGCCCGAGACGGGACGCACACAGATGTCAGCGCGCCCGTCCTCCGGCCCCGCCGAAAAGGGGGAGGGGCCTGACGGGGAGAAATGAGCCTGGAACGCATTGTTTTCACGTTAACCCCCCCCCCCCCCCACACACACACACCCCACCCACCCAAAAACAGAACGGAGCAGGACGAGCCCCCGGAGCGGCCCTCGGGGATAAATCACCCAGGGAAAAAGGTGAACGGGGCCCATGAATCCTCGGCGTGGCACTTTATTGGCCCTTTAAATATGATCTGATGTTTATCCAGCGCGTCAGAGGGGAAGAGCCTCTCTTAGTGTCGGGGAGCCGAGGCCGCCCTGACTGGGCGAAGAGAAACGGCCTGCACTGCCGCACGACTGCGGGAGCCGGCACGCAACACACAAACAACCCCACCGCCCGCCGTGCACCATTTAAGGGTGCTCCCACACTCCGGCTTTCTGTCTCCTTTAACTCTGGATCAAACGGAAATATTAAATCTCCTTTAAAAATGACACTCAGAATCGATCAAACAGAACACATAGTAAAATGTCCAGTGTTAATTAAACTCTTACTAGTTTATATGAATGAACTGGACCAAATGTACACTGTAAGACTTACTTTAACACTTAACATTTTAATGGCGACATTACATACACTGGCTATTAACAAGAGGCTATGAAAAAATATTAATAATATGCGTTTTTTTTTTTAAATTCTTAAATTACCTTGATTTTTTTTTTTTAAAGGTAATTTAAGAAACTACACTAGAATAAACAGCACCCTGATTGGACAGGCACAGAATCCAGGAGCCACGGCCTTAGAGACTCGCGGGAGAACCGGGCTTCATGGAACCCGGGGAAGCCGTTTGCGTTAACTAACAGAACACTTATACATCATCCCCTTGAGGACAGCAGACACAGGGGACGCTCGATTAATCAAAGCATGGTCCTTTTCACCTACCGCTTTTTTCCACCCGAAAATTCTAAAATGTTAATGCGCAGTTAGATTAACGTAATCGGTGGTAAAGCATTGGCGGTTTTCGTTTAGGAGAAAGGCAGTTTAGACCTTTTCTTGAAACCAAAGCGGAGAAGCAGCGCTGGGAGACATGTGGAATATGCTGTTACATAACCGTGTAAAACACCAAACACAGTTCCCTGAGGCTGCTGAGCTGGGAGAAAAAAAACGGTTATTGTTCTCCCGCCAGAAACAGGAGGCTGCATTAGTCAAAAAATAGACTGACATCATACAAACAGACTATTGGGACGCACAATGAGATCCTTATTTCTATTAGTGCATGCTACATTTCATTGCGCTAAATAAAAACGCCGTTGTTACCGGCATTCGTTTCCAAACGTTTTGACCCCGAAGCATGATTTATTAAAAAAAGAAAGAAATAAAAAGAAAATACACTCTTAAGCACTCCACGGGTCCAAATAAATTATGTGGCCGCAGTTGTAGCAGTAAGGAACAGCGAACTTATTTGTTTGCGCTCGTGAAAAGAGACGCTGTTAAAAACGTTTGCTTTAAAGCGCGGAGCCTGGGGTGCCCTCATTTCCGGATGACAGGGCCGTCTCAGCTGTCAGTTACTTGGTTTTACAATAAAAAAGAAGTGCACTTCAGTGCTGACTACACTCGGAGCTTTCACACGGCCAGCCTCATTAACAGTGTGAAACAGGGACACACACGATGATCTCAGACTCAGACAATTCTGCCATATTTCTCCACTTTAAACAGAAATAAAGAAAACGGATTAAAAAATCGACTTTTAACAAATAGGCCTACTACGAAACGAAAAAAAGACTGGCATTAAAGTGCGCATGAAAAAAAAAAGATAAAAACGGCACCACAGATTTTTTTTAAACTCTCTTGAGCTTTCTTAAATTAATGACTGAACTAATAATAATAATAATAATAATATTTTCAAATCATTAAAACAACTGCAGTAAATAACATAGAAACTATAAATAAATATAAGAAATACCCCATGGATATATTACACCATAACACAGAAACACACTTATTACGGAAATCGTGTTGATATAACAAAGTACAAAAACAAAGTCACCGCAAAATATCTCTGACGGTATAACAGGTTATCAACAGGAACATCTGCGAACCAGGTGAATTTATTCCATTAAATTTACTAAATAAATATTGGGCCTCCAGATACCGTTAATACAGCACATTTTTCATGTAATCCTCAATGATAGATGGGAAGGTGAGTGCGGCTATGTGTGCTGTCCGACGAGAGACGGTGAAATAACAGAGGTGAATGCCGGCCGGCCGGTCGTCTGTGTTAGTGCGCGCTTTAGCCAATATTCATAGCGCAATCCGGCATCTGGACTCAATTTAACAGAAGAGCTTTCATTAAAAGAAGAGCTCTCTCTCACTGACTGCAGTGACCCAATAGCAGAGACGTTTTCTCCTGCAGAAAGAGTGTGTGTTTTTTTTCTGCACTCGTGTGAACAGCTTTTGCAGAGGTGGTGAAGAGCGGCATTTTGTCACGCAGGGTACTTCGTCAGGACGAAGGATGAAGGAGAAACAAACAAACAAAAAAAAAACAAAAAAAAAAAACAACGTTTTTCAGACCCAAAAAATGTGAGAGATTTTCTGAAAAGAGGTGTGGTTTTATATTTCATTTTCCTTCGATACATTAGAAACCGAATCCCTGAATCACTGGAATCAAGTGGCAATTTGAAAGACAGTAAGACAGTAAAACAGATCAATTTCTTCATTTCTCTATTACTGTAGCTGCAGAATGTAACATTTGTATCACTCGTAACTGGAGGGATGAGTCAGTGTTGTTCCCTCGACTGCACCCCGGAGAAGTGTACGGGACGAGGTACGAGGTGGGGGAGGGTGTCCCGTCCTGAAGCCTACAGCCCAGAGGGGCAGGTGGCGGGAAGGACGACAGGGTGGCCAGCTACGGGCGATGGCGGTGCCAGGCGCTGCCCTCACCCCGAGTCACACCACCACTGGCACAGCTGACGCTGCCCCCCCCCCCACCCCCACCACAGAACAAAAGACTGGTCAAAAGGCCTGGGTCTACTTCAAACACGCAGCCATTAATGAGAACACGCCCAGACAGGGGGCGTGTAATCGCTCTTAATTTGCACCGCGTTCCGATTACAGGCCGAGCATCCGATCAAAGTGACATCGCTTCTGTTCCACCCCAAGCCCTCCCACCCCCCCACCCCCCGCGCTCTATCTCTCTCTTTTTATGTCTTCATTTACATCTCCAGCAAACAGAGGAAGAGACGGAATAAAAGAGAAGAGCTAAATAAGAGCACTTGTCCGGGGGGAATAGCGTCCCTCTGTGTAGCCGCTCTGATAATGGAGCTTTATGGTGATGCAGGCGCAGATAACGCACCACCTTCATTCTGTCACTCTTCATTCTAACCTCCAAGGCTGGCAGCTGGGGGTGTCTGTGCTGCTGGTGGTGTGTGTGTGTGTGTGTGTGTGCGTGTGTGCGTATGTGGGGAGGGGGGGTCAACATTGCTGGTGTCAAGAGTCCTAGAGAACAGAGGGCCAATCAGTGCTGGCCCGCTGGTTAAATGGATAGATCCCAAAATTAATTAGCTTGACTAATGTACTGTACACTTAATTACACCACAATGTTTTGATTTATAGGGGGACAAAAGAACAAACACTAATCAAAGTCAGGACGGAGATGAAAGCGCTTAACAGTGTAAAAAAAAAACATGAGTTTGTGTCTAAGCTGCAGACAGTCATTCCCTGCGAGCACACACACACACACACACACACACACACACACACACGCACACATGCACACACACACCTCCTGTAAAGCAGACAAACTGTGAAAAATGAAATATTTATCACCCCCGGCCTGTCATTAAGGAGAGTTTTATAGGAGTCATCCTGAGCAATGCTTGTAACCAGTCGCACGTTTAATTTCATGGTGATGAAGAGGAGAAGGCAGAGACAAAAGGAGGAAGATTGATGCCCGCGGCTCGCCTGGGTTAGTGCCGCGCGGCGCGGTGCGGTGCCGTGCGGGTAAAATGAGCTGGGATGATGTGGGGCAGGAGCCACTGAAACAGCGATGGGGGGGGGGGGTGTCAGACCGGGAGAGACGCTGGTTCGCTAACAGAGTAGAATGATATCTCTGTTGCAGTGATGATAAACTCCAATTAAAACGGGCATGCGCCATGTCACGGGGACAGTCGATCATGCCAGTAATTAACCTCCTCGCTGGCCTCTATCAATCCTTAAATTGGACTGCCCCGTTTGAAGCTCATAGGTTCTTTTTCCTTTTTTTCCCCCCCTCCGCACAAATTAAATTTACATTCTATTAAGTTTAATTGCGAGGGATTTTTAAATATACTGGAATCCAGGCACGGGGCTCTGCTCCTGTCAGAAGGCCTACTTCACAAAGGACGGTTCCAGAGGATCCAGAGATTCCCATCATGCACTTCTCTGACCTCAGCGTGGTCAGAATAATCTCAAGCAGGCGGTTTCTCCCCCTGCTTGAATCTCCCACACACACACACACACACACACACACACACACACACACACACACACACACACACACACACACACACACACACACACACACACACACACACACACATAATCTTGCACATTTGAAAAACTATGTTGAAATGGCAGAAACCTTTTTTTTTTTTTACACCCACACTAGAGAGAATTTATGGGAAGGTGTGAGATTAAACCATTACAGGATCCATGGGGACACTGGCAGGAATCTCAGTCCTCGGATGAAGTCATGATTATGTCAGTGAAAAAAGGAACACAATTTACAGGACTGTAGCAACACCGCTAATGTAAGATCAGCTGTGAACTATAGCAGGGCTGTGAAGGAAACTGTAAAAACCAAATTGGACTGACAAGTGCAGTGAAAGATCGTTCCACTTCCTGTGTGTCACTTCCTGTGTGAAGCAGGAAGTACTGCATATTAGGGCGTTTCCCAAACTTTCAAGGCTCATGGTCCCCTAAACGAGTGACTACATTTTCTGTGACTCATCTCGAATGCAAAATTAGCATGACTCGTGTGTGTGTGTGTGTGTGTGTGCGGACGTGTGTGTGTGTGGTTGTTTGTGGTGGTGTGTGTGTGTGCGGACATTTGCATATATGCTTGTGCCCATGGGTGTGTGTGCATGTGTGCGTGCATACTTGCGTGCTTGTGTGTGCGTGTGTGTGTACACACCCAGGGGAGATGAGGCACACCATTAGTGTCCACGTGGGTGGGGCCATTGTCCCACTGTGAAAGGACCTCTGAATGAGGGTCAATTGAAGCCAATTCTCTCTGTCTGCTGTCATTTATGGCACAGCCCCACTCTCCATGCTCCCGGCCTGTGGTTACTGACCCCGCTCTGGAAGCATGCCAGGAATCCAGCGCCCGAGTCCGGCCCCCAAGAAAGCCCCAGCAAACAGTAACCCCCCAGCACCCGCCACATGACTGGCCGGACTGAAGCATGATGGGAAAACGGCGCCTCGGGCCCGCTGTGGCGGTGGCCGTCGCCGGAGGTTTCAGGGGTGCGAGGGTCTCCTCTTTCAGAGCAGAAGCTCCCGCTTAAAAGCTTCTCCGTCTCAATTTGGTGGGACATTTTTTTCTCTTCCTAGAGTTGCGCAGATTTACGAGACGGACGTGGAGGCGGCGAACGGGGCCAGTGTGTCTCCGAATCAATCTCCGGTTAAGTACGCGCAATCAATACGCCCGCGGCCGGCCGCGCCGCTGAGGACCGCCGAGCGCGCACTAATTGTGCCGCTGACATTAATTGTCATTAAACCGCTGATATATTTCCGCACTGTCGCGGGGGCCGCCACCGAGGACGCCGCGTTTGTTTACTGATTACATCACACCGCCGCCTCGCAGCCAAAAATGCATTTCCGCGACCGTCGACAGGCCCCGCTCTCGCCAGCCTGCTTACGAGACCGTTCACACAGAGCGCCCATCCTTCAGTTAATCACTTCAGTGCACAGCCTCAATATTACCAACGTACAGAGACACAAAATAACATCACATTATTATTATTAAAACCATTAATTAAGGGAGGAACATCAACTCTGTAACAGGTTGTGCAACACTAGCCTCCATGATGAAGACTACAATGATGATGAAGAACGTGGAACAGAGTGCTATGCTCTTATAATCCTCAAAGCTGTGTGTGTGGGGGGGTGGGGTCATGGCTCACAGGCCAAACTTCCTGGAGCCCTCCCCATCAGACTAAAGGCCCCCTGTGGTGTAGCCCCTCCCCCAGACCTCAGAAAATCAATCAGAAACATCTGGCAGAACATGGGGGGGGGTGGAGGGTTGTGTGTGAGGGGGGTGAGTGTGTGAGAGTGGGATGGCAGCAGGGACAGGCACACAAGCTCAGAGCCTCAGATAGCCTTACACATTTATGGAAAAGGGGTCACGACCCCTCCACATTTAAACAGCACTTTCTGAGTGCTGCAGACACTGATAGGCTCTGTCAGTGTTTACCCTCCCTGCAGGCCAGGGGGTGGACACGGGCATGTGGGAGAGCCGCTCTCCACCACATGATCTGCTTGGCCCCATTACACCCTGCGCTATGTACACTGCACACAGCCAGGATGAGGTCTCATCCATTACTTAGCCGCAGCATGTTCTCCTCTCCCCAGCCAAAGCCATGTCAGGTTCCCCCATATATCTGAGGCTGTAAAATGCAAGAGGAAGTGACACTGAAGGTCTCTGAATTAAAAGGTCTACCTGAGAATTTAGGATTATAAAAAATAAACCCTCTACATCCTTGTACCAACCCAGGAGCATCCTTACCCCTTTATCATTTTGACTGTGGCTGCTTCAAATCTGCACCCATCAATCATGACAAAGGAATGAAGTTTAAAAGGCATGTTTCATTAAAAAAACAGCGCATTCAGAACAGGGCAAGGGGTTGGGATTAATGCTCGGAGCAACAAAGTTTCCCTGACAGGGGATGTTGACTTAGAAGCAACTTCAAAATTATCTGCCACATTGGCAAAAGGCTCACTGGATCTAACTGACCTGATCACAGAACAAGAAGAAAAAAAATACCATTGTTGCAGCAGCCAACAGTGCCCCATGTGGCAGGATACAGTAACTACACAGCACTGTTCACCCACTTCCAGGTTGCCGGACTACAGAGAGAAGCAGTCTGAGGTGAAGACTCTCAGGTGAACCCCGCCAGGGCAGCGAACTCCCGCAGCTTCAGCGCGGGGCGCTAGTGCGGGGCGCTAACGCGAGAGCCGTCACCACGGCCTTATCGGTGGCCGCCCCCCTCCCCGGTTTTACGGCTCATTATCGGGCGGGCCGCTATCTGGCCGGCCATTGTGAGGGACGTGACCGCCTTTATTCCGGCGGTTCATTAGCAACCCGCAAGGAGACGCGGCGCGATCCATTCTCTGCCGGGGGGAAAGGCGGAGAGAGCAAACACAGCTGAGCTGCTCTTGAAGGAGCAAGATGATGAGTCATAAATCTAAAAGGGGGGGTATTTGGGGGGGGGGGGGGGTCTGCCCCACCTCTGCATCACAGCAGAGTCAATGCCTCCACAGGACCCAGTCAAAGACAGGGAGAAGCTCTCACCTGTCCTCGGACCCCACACAATCACACTGAACCCTCCCACTGATTCAGTCCTGCATCCTGTGCTACTGGTCTACAAGGCAAGGCACTGAACAGGCATTGCCAACTGATCCCAGATCTGCACCAGGTGACTAATCCACAGGGCAGGGTATTGAACAGACCTTACCAACTGATCCCAGATATGTGCCAGGTGACTAATCCAGAGCACAGGGCATTGAACAGGCATTAGCAACTGATCCCAAATCAGTGACAGGTGAGAGGATGTACTCCCTTCAGTAGGACAGAAGGAATTTGGTCAGTCAGAAGCACAGAAGAAAACTTTTTCACTTAATTTCTAAATGGCTTACCTCAACAACTTGCCTGGAGTCCAGCCTGAAGTTGAAGTCTCCAAAGATAAAGTATGGCACCTTTTCATACCTCTGGTCTGTAATCCTGCAAAGACCAGGAGGGGAAATCCACGGATTAACTGGGAAATCAATTCATTGCCAAACTAGGAACACAACATTTCAGCCTTTAGAACACGCTCTTATCCAGAGCAACTGACACAGATTACAGTTTTTACATACAATCCATTTATACAGCGGAACATTTACTGAAGCAATCCAGGTTAAGTGCCAACCCATTAAACAAGAATTTTAGCAGTATAAATATATGTGGCACGTTTATGGTATATCGCAGGTGAACTAAAATCTCAGAGCACAAGGAAACATCATAAACTACTAAAACAGTGATAAAATTGTAGAATTCATTTAATTCCATTAGTGGAATTAGCTACCTAATAATCTAGTGGGTTAATATAACAAGAACAGGGGTGAGGAATGTTGAAGTGCTTCTATTGGTTGGGAACATTGATGTGGGTTCATGCTAGTATAGCACAAGTACCGTGAATTCATATGTAGCAGCTACCTACTGCAGGTAGCCTCGCGGCTAAAGACTGTGTGCTCCTCCTGTAAACTCATGAACACTTTACACCCTGCAGTCCACACAGAACAGCGGGAGAGGGGGCTGATGGGAGGAGAGGTGCATCTCCGACTGATGACAGCGGGTAATCTGCCGGGGCCTGGCGCGTTGCTGGGAGGAAGTCGTGTAGCGGCAACCGAAGGAAGCCCTGCCAACTTAAACGCACTCTACTCCAGATGGAGAACGGCCAACCCAGGACCCAGCTTATGTCTTTGACAAGAACCATTACCGACTAAGTCACTTGGTAGCGAACCAGATTTTTTATTTTTATTCGATTTTTAAGTGCTTCCACTTTATTATCTGTGGGTAGTTTTCTGCAGTACACAGCACCACCTGGTGGAACTCAACTCTTCAACATTGTAAACAAAACAAACAATAAACAAATTAAATCACAGCACCAAAAAAGAATGCAGTACGAGTTCAAACCAAGGAACAAAATCCGCCCTCAGCTTTCACACACCGACCCAGTTGCTTTTATTTCCATTAACTCGGAACAGAACTTTGGGGAGTTTCGCACACGCAGCTAAATGTTAATATTAACCAGTGGCCATGTGCCGGTCCTGCATCAGTCGCGTAGCGGTCTGACCAAGGGGTTGAGGTTCCCTAGAGTAGCACTGAGGTACAGAGCCTCATGAAGCTTGGATTTCAGTCCCACCTACAGGCGACTGCAGCCAGCATTTCAGCACTTTAAAAATGCAACTAAGCCACACATGATTAACTCTTTCACCTAATCATTTACCTTTACAGGGATCCTTTTAAAGTACAGAGATAAGAAATTAAAGCAGGAAGGTTCCTCTTGTGTAATTAACGATTCGGGATGCTTGCCTACCTAATCACAGGGGTAAATCTGAGCAACTCCACGCTGATAACAATATATTTATGACACCATAAAAGACACAGTGCTGTCGGTCCCTTCCTGGCTCTCTGTAGTAAAACAAAGGAGGCACTTCTGTGGAGGTGTTAGGAGGCCCACAAGCACACAGCCCTACAGTGGAGCTGTTTGCCGTCTCCCTGTCCTTATCAGCGGAGGGCCAGGCCGCCCCGCACAGAGCTCACCGTACAGGGGAGATACGTGTGAGGCCATTTCATTTATTTCACCTTTATGGAACCAGGCAGGTCAACTCGATCCACACCTGCAGTGAGGACATGGGGGATCAGCCCATAATGCTCTAGTCGGAAAGCAAGCCACAGGGGGATCAAACTCATTTTCATCAGAATGTCTGTCTGACAGGGGTTGTGTTGGCATTCTGCTTTTTGAAGTTCCAGGAAGTTAAAAGGTGTCCCTAGGCTGGCCTGGAAGAGCTCTGCTCAATCCACTGGCATTCCCTGCACCTCATTCCAATCTGTGGGCCGAAGGCATCCTCAGCCATTTTCTATCATAGTAATAGATTACTTCCTGCCCGTGTGACTCTGCACAGTAAAATGCCCAGTGCTAATTCAACTTCTACAGAGTACATATGGTCCTACTGTGGACCAGAGTGGGACCACATGTAATCCCTCAGAGTTGCTTTAACACTGGACGTTTTACTCCGTGAATCCTGCTAGTTTAAGTGCCTAAGGCAACGAAAGTGCAGCTGTAAATCACTCAGCCACGATAATCAGGAAGGGCTACCGTCACCCTTCAACTCCCGAGCACACTCTCGCCCATCGGTTTCCAATGAGTGAGAGAGGGCCATTTCTCTGGGGTCCTAGGCAAATATCCACCTTCTTTAACATCTCCAGCTTTTTTGTTTAGCAGATGCTACTCTCCCCAGTGGATTTTTCTGCGTTTCCTACATCCTCATCAGTTATTACAGCCCAACATTTACTGAAGCAAGGTCTATTTACTTGAATTTGTCACAAGAGAAACCCCCTGCCTGTCGCCTCTCCCAGTTTCAGACACAAGTATGCAGAAGTCACAGTGCCAGTCCCTAATCACACCACTGCTCTACTTGTCTGTCTGCTGGGAATAAAAAAAAGTGGCTTTAGAAATATGTAGCTGTTCGCAGACTTGTTCGCTACCCAAATAATGTGACAGCGAGCGTGTTCTTTCCGCGAGGAGAGACGGGGTGACACAAAGCCCATTCAGAGGCGTGTAATGCGG